>NC_092002.1:23866532-24080200 GCF_044704955.1 Pristiophorus japonicus
GGGAGAGGGGTGTAGGGAGAGGGAGGGTAGGGAGAGTAGCGGTAGGGAGGGGGTTAAGGAGAGGGGGAGTAAGCTGAGGGGCGTAAGGAGAGGGGGGTACAGAGAGGGGGTTACGGAGAGGGGGAAGGGAGAGGGAGGTAGGGAGAGGGGTGTAGGGAGAGGAGGGGTTTAAGGAGAGGGGGAGTAAGCAGAGGGGCATAAGGAGAGTGGGGTAAGGAAAATGGAGTAAAGAGAGAGGTAGGGAGAGGGGGTGTGGAGAGAGGGGAAAGGGAGCGGAAGGGAGAGGGGGTAAGGAAGAGGGGGGGTAAGGAAAACGGGGTAAAGAGAGGGGTAGGGAGAGGGGGTGGGGAAAGGGAGGTGGGGAGAGGAGGTGGGGAGAGAGGGGAAAGGGAGCGGAAGGGAGAGGGGGTAAGGGAGAGGGGGATAGGGAGAGTGGGGTAGGGAGAGTGGGTAGGGAGATGGGGTAGGGAAAGGGGTAGGGAGAGGGGGGTAGGGGGAGGGTGGTAGGGAGATGGGGGTAGGGAGAGGGGTAGGGAGAGGGGGGTAGGGAGAGGGGGGTAGGGAGAGGGGTAAATGGGAGCAGAGGAAGGGAAAGGGAGTGGGTCGAGGGGGGAAGGGAGAGGGGTAGGAAGAGAGGGGTAAGGAGAGGCGGTAAGGAGAGCGGGGTACGGAGAGGGGGGCTAGTGGGAGGGGAGTAGGGAGATGGGTGTAGGGAGAGGGGGGTAGGGAGAGAGTGGTAGTGAGGGGAGGGGAGCGAGAGACGAGTAGGGATAGAGAGGTAGGGAGAGAGAGGGGTAGTGAGAGAGGGGTAGGGTAAGGGTGAGTAGGGAGAGCGGGGTAGGGAGAGGGGGGTAGTGGGAAGAGTGTCAGGAGAGGGGTGTAGGGAGAGGGGGTTAGGGAGAGGGGGGTAGGGGAGGTAGGGAGAGGGGGTAAGGAGAGGGATGTAGGGAGATGGAATAGGGAGAGGGGGGTAGGGAGACACGGGTGGGGAGAGGGTAGTAGGGAGAGGGTGATAAGGAGAGGGGGATAGGGAGAGGGGTAGGGAGAGAGGGGATAGAGTTAGAGGGGGTAGGGAGAGAGGGGTATGGAGAGAGGGAATATGGAGAGAGGGTGTAGGGAGAGGTGAATAGCGAGAGGGGGATAGGGATAGGGTGGAAGGGAGAGGGGAGGTAGGGAGAGCGAGGGTTAAGGAGAGGAGTGGTAAGGAGTGGGGAGATGGGGTAAGGAGAGTGGGGTAGGAGAGGGCGAGTAAGGAGAGTGGGTAGGGAGAGTGGGGTGGGGTGTGGGGAGTAGGGAGAGAGGGTAGGGAGAGGGGGTTAGGGAGAGGGGGTAATGAGAGGGGGTTAGGGAGAAGGGGTCGGGAGAGAGGTGTTAGGGAGAGAGGGGGAAGGGAGAGGAGGAAATGAGAGGGGGTAATGAGAGGGGGTAGTGAGAGGGGGTAATGAGAGGGGGTAGTGAGTGGTGCATAGGTAGAGGGGGATACAGAGAGGGGGTAGGGAGAGGGCGGTAGGAAGAGGGGTAGGGAGAAGGGGGTAGGATGAGGGGGTGGGGAGAGTTGGTGGGGAGAGGGGTAGGGAGGGGTGTAGGGAGAGGGGGGAAGTAGAGGGGGGAAGTAGCGGGAGAAAGGAGAGTGGTAAGGAGAAGGGGTAAGGAGAGAGGGGGTAGGGAGAGAGGGGGAAGGGAGAGTGGGAAATGAGAGAGGGTAATGAGAAAGGGTAATGAGAGGGGGTAGTGAGCGGTGCATAGGTAGAGGGGGATACGGAGAGGGGGTTAGGGAAAAGGGAGTAGGAAGAGGCGGGGAGAGTTGGTGGGGAGAGGGGGTGGGGAGAGGGGTAGGGGTAGGGAGAGAGGGGTAAGGAGAGGGGGGGAAGAAGAGGAGGGAAGGGAGTGGAGGAAGGGAGAGGGTGGTAGGGAGAGGGGGTAGGGAGGGGGGTAGGGAGAGGGAGGGTTAAGGAGAGGGGGTAAGTAGAGGGGGTAAGGAGAGGGGGTAGGGAGAGGGGGTAGGGAGAGGGGGGTAGGGAGAGGGAGGGTTAAGGAGAGGGGAAGGAGAGGGGGAAGGAGAGGGAGGTAAGGAGAGAGCGGTAGGGAGAGGGGGGAAGGGAGAGGGGAGAGGGTGAGGGGAGGGGAGGAAGGGATAGGAAGAGGGGGGTAAGGAATGGGGGCAGAGAGTGGGGGGCAGGGAGTGGGGGGCAGGGAGAGCGGGGTAGGGAGAGAGGGGTAGGGAGAGAGGGTTAGGGAGAAAGGGGTAGGGAGAGGGGCATCGGGAGAGGGGGCTAGAGAGAGGGGGTAGAGAGAAAAGGGAGAGGGGGAGGGAGAGGGGCGTTGGGAGAGTGGTTTTGGGAGAGGGGTTTGGGGAGAGGGAGAAGGGAGAGGGGGTAGAGAAAGGGGGTAGAGAGAGGAGGGGAGGGAGAGGGGCAGAAGGGAGAAAGGGAAAGGCGAGGGGGAAACAGAGGGGGGGTAGGGACAGAGTGGTTAAGGAGGGGGGGTTAAGGAGAGGGGAGAAAGGAGCAGGGAAGGGAGAGGGGGGAGGGAGAGAGGTTAAGGAGAGAGTGTAGGGAGAGGGGTGTAGGGTGAAGGGGTAGTGAGAGATGGGTGTAGGGAGTGGGGGTAGGGAGAGGGGGTTGGGAGTGGGGGTAGGGAGAGGGGGTAGGGAGAGGGGGTAGGGAGAGGGGGTAGGGAGTGGGGGTAGGGAGAAGAGGTAGGGAGAGGTGTAAGCGAATGGTGGGAAGGGAAAGAGTGTAGGGAGAGAGGGGAATGAAGAGGGGAGTAGCGAGAGGCGGGTACAGAAAGGGGGTAAGGAGAGGTGGTAGGGAGAGGGGGGTAGGGAGAGGGGGGAGGGGAGAGAGGGGAAGGGGGAGGGGGTAGGGAGGCGGGTAGGGAGTGTGGGATAGGGAGAGGGTGGTAGAGAGAGAGGGGATAGGGAGAGGGGGGTAAGGAGATGGTGGAACGGAGATGGGTGTCGGGAGAGGGCATAGGGAGAGGGGTGGAGCGAGTGGTGAGAAGGGAGAGCGGGATAGGGAGAGAGGGGAAGGGAGAGTGGGGTAGGGTGACGGGTGTGGGGAGAGGGGGGTAGGAAGAATGATAGGGTGAGGGGGTAGGCTGAGGGGGGTAGGGTGAGGGGGCTAGAGTGAGGGGGTAGGTGAGGGGGGTTGGGTGAGGGTGGACTGGGAGAGGTGGGTAGGGAGAGGGGGTGCTGGGAGATGGGGGCAGGGAGAGGGGAGGTGGGGAGGGGCAGAGAGAGAGTTGAAGTTTAGGGAGATGGGGGATAAGTGGATGGGCGGGATTAGGGAGAGGGGGATAGTGAGGAGAGGTGGGGAGTGTGGGGATAAGGAGAGTGGGGATAGGGAGAAGTTAATATAAATTGTGAACAACTGGGGTCCCAGCACTGATCATTATGGAACACCACTGCCCACCGTCAGATACTGTTTACCCCGACTCTCTACTTTCTGTCTTGAAGCCAGCTAGTTATCCATTCTGCTATTATCCCCTGACTCTGCATTCTCTGACCTTGTTCACCAGTCTATTATGGGATACCTTATCAAACGCCTTTTGAAAATCTAAATACATTACATCGACTGCTCTCTCTGTTGCCTCTTCAAAAAATTCAATGAGTATGGTGAAGCAGGACTTTCCCTTTTGAAATCCATACTGACTATTCATTATTATATTTTTGGTTGCTAGATATTCTTCTATTTTCTCCTTCAGTGGGGATTCCATTATTTTCCTACCACCGATGTTGAGCTGACTGGTTTATAACTCCCTGGACATGTAGGTATTACGTTAGCTATCCGTCAGTCCTCTGACATTATACCTTTGTCTTACGAATTATTAAATATGTGTAGAAATGACTGTGCTATTTCTTCCCGAGATTCTTTTCAAGCGTGCAGAAGCAATCCGTCCGGACCAGGGGTTTTATCCTCTTTGAGTTTGATTACTTTGTTTAATATATCCTCTCTTTTTATTTTAAATGCACTTATCTCATTACTAATCTCATCGTCCAATGTCATGTCCACCTGTTCTACCTCCCTGGTAAATACTGAAGCAAAATAATGATCTAATATTCCTACCATCTCTCTGTTGTTACCTGTGGTATTATTATTCTCTCTATCCCTTAATGGCCCTATTTCAATCTCAACCATCTATTTTTATTGATGTGCCTGTAAAATATTTTACTATTTTGTTTTATGTTCCATGAGAATTTAATTTCATACTTCCTCTCTGCCTTCCGAATTGTTTTTTTTTACTTCACTCCTAATCTCTTCCTATTCTTCCTAATCGTGTGCTCCCCTCGTGTCTATGTACTTCATGTATGCCTCTTTCCTTACCCTCAGTTGTTCCCTTATGGCTTTATTCATCCATGGAGTCTCAAGAGTGTTTAATTTGTTCTTTCCTTTAAGCAGTATATATTGCTCCTGCACTCTGTTGAACATCATTTTAATGTTTCCCATTGATGTTCTACATCATTATTTGACAATATTGTTACCCATTTTATTTTCCCAAGTTCTATTCTCAGCCCCTCATAATCATCTTTTCTCCAATCTATTACCCTGGTTTTCATCATATACTTATATCCGACTCAATTATCATCTTAAAGCATATTAATTATGGAGCAACTCCTGCCGGAAGCTACACAGAACTATTCTGCGCATAACTGTCAGATCCCAAAATTTTACAAATAACCTTCACAACAGACAGAGGTCAGCGTAAATGTCAACGCTAGCATTTTTTTCTCTTGTTGGAAATAATTTTATTATAAAGAAATGCAAATTAAATTAAAAACGTGCAACATTTTCCCATTATCAATTTGGTTTATAAACACGCAACTAGCAGGATAATGTTCACAGCGTTTTTTAAAAGATCTAGGCAGGGTGCATGCTCAACTTCGCCATTACACCTGCGAAGTCTTCGTGTCCAAATATTTACATCGAATCGAGGTCATTAGCATTTTACACATTCGGATTTTATGAACAATTACTGTCCTTTCCTAAACCTTTGGGGACTGTGGCCACATTTGAGAAACAGGACTGAATTATTCAAGTGAGCGGTAAAACTAACACAATTCCCATTCTATCAAAATGACTGCTGACAATGGAGTCCAGCAATAACAACTGAGGCACCATTGAAACTGCGCATAGGCAACGGTTTTATGTTGTTGGCAACAGTTGCGTCCATTATATTATGCTCACTATTGCCTAGATGTGCCCCTACTTTTACATCTCTTATCTGCTCTGGTTCATTCCCCATTACTAGATCCAATAGCGAATCCTCCCTTGTTGGGCTTTTTACATACTGGCTTAGAATGAATGTGGTGTATTTAGATTTCCAAAAGGCATTCGATAAGGTGCCACACAAAAGGTTACTGCAGAAGATAAAGGTACGCGGGGTCAGTGGAAATGTATTAGCATGGATAGAGAATTGGCTGGCTAACAGAAAGCAGAGAGTCGGGATAAATGGATCCTTTTCGGGTTGGAAATCGGTGGTTAGTGGTGTGCCACAGGGATTGGTGCTGGGACCACAACTATTTACAATATACATAGATGACCTGGAAGAGGGGACAGAGTGTAGTGTAGCAAAATTTGCAGATGACACAAAGATTAGTGGGAAAGCGGGTTGTGTAGAGGACACAGAGAGGCTGCAAAGAGATTTAGATAGGTTAAGCAAATGGGCTAAGGTTTGGCAGATGGAATACAATGTCGGAAAATGTGAGGTCATCCACCTTGAAAAAAAAAACAGTAAAAAGGAATATTATTTGAATGGGGAGAAATTACAACATGCTGCGGTGCAGAGGGACCTGGGGGTCCTTGTGCATGAATCCCAAAAAGTTAGTTTGCAGGTGCAGCAGGTAATCAGGAAGGCGAATGGAATGTTGGCCTTCATTGCGAGAGGGATGGAGTACAAAAGCAGGGAGGTCCTGCTGCAACTGTATAGGGTATTGGTGAGGCCGCACCTGGCGTACTGCGTGCAGTTTTGGTCACCTTACTTAAGGAAGGATATACTAGCTTTGGAGGGGGTACTGAGACGATTCACTAGGCTGATTCCGGAGATGAGGGGGTTACCTTATAATGATAGATTGAATAGACTGGGTCTTTACTCGTTGGAGTTCAGAAGGATGAGGGGTGATCTTATAGAAACAGTTAAAATAATGAAAGGGATAGATAAGATAGAGGCAGAGAGGTTGTTTCCACTGGTCGGGGAGACTAGAACTAGAGGGCACAGCCTCAAAATACGGGGGGAGCCAATTTAAAACCGAGTTGAGAAGGAATTTCTTCTCCCAGAGGGTTTTGAATCTCTGGAATTCTCTGCCCAGGGAAGCAGTTGAGGCTAGCTCATTGAATGTATTCAAATCACAGATAGATAGATTTTTAACCAATAAGGGAATTAAGGGTTATGGGGAGCGGGTGGGTAAGTGGAGCTGAGTCCACGGCCAGATCAGCCATGATCTTGTTGAGTGGCGGAACAGGCTCGAAGGGCTAGATGGCCTACTCCTGTTCCTAATTCTTATGTTCTTATGTAGAAAGGAGGCCTGTACTCCATTCCCTTATCCCCTTTACCTACCTCTTCTGTCCAATTAATATCGGGGTAGTTCAAATCCCCCATAATTATTATTCTATGTTTTTTAGTCATTTCCGTAATTTTTCTGCATATTGCTTCCTCCACCTCCCTTCCACTATTAGGTGGTCTGTAGACGACACCTATTAGTGTGATTGATCCTTTATTATCTTTTATCTCTATCCGTATGGATTCTAGTTTTGTCTTGCTGATAGCTGCATCACTTTTTGTACAGCCATTATTGTATTACTAATAAGTACAGCTGCTCCACCTCCCCTTTTCCCCTCTCTATCTTTTCTAAATATGTTATACCCCGCAATGTTCAATTCCCAGTCCTGATTCTTCCGTAGCCATGTCTCAGTAATCCCTACTATATCTGGTTCCTCGCAATGCATGATTGTCTCCAGCTCCCCTGTTTTATTACGGATTGCTGTACAGACAGTTTAACATGTTGAAAAGGATTTCCTCTCAATTTATGTTTAACCATCTTTTTAGATGCCTGTTCTATAACTTTATTCCTTTGCCATTAATATCCTTCCTTACTGGTTGAATTGAACATTGGGACAGGAATAGGCCATTCAGCCCCTCAAGACTGTGCCGCCGCATTTAATTAGATCATGGCTGATCTGCATCTTAACCCTTCGTTCTGTAACCCTTAATAACATTGCCGAACACAAATCTATCAATCTCAGTTTTGAAATTTTAAATTTACCCTCAGCCTCAACATTTGAGGGGAGAGAGTTCCAGATTTCCATTGCCCTTTGGATGAAGAAGTGCTTCCTGACGTCACCCCTTAACGGCCCAGCTCTATGTTTGAGGTTATGCTCCCTTGTTCTAGATTCCCCCACCAGAGGAAATCGTTTCTCTCTATCTACCTTTTCAACTCCTTAAATCATCTTAAACAAACACCCCTCAATTTTTTACACTCAAAGTAAGATACAAGTAAGATGTAACCCCACTTTTTAAAAAAGGAGGGAGAGAGAAAACAGGGAATTATAGACCAATTAGCCTGACATCGGTGGTGTGGAAGATGCTGGAATCAATTATTAAAGATGTAATAGCAGCGCATTTGGAAAGCAGTGACAGCATCTACTGCGTTCCTAACACAGATGAGACTGCACACAGGGAGGTTAAAGTAACAGTGACCTCAGTCTTTATTAAGACACTCCAGAGTGAGGAACAGGTCTTAGGGGCCAGCTTATATACAGTGCTCCCAAAGGATGCTGGGATCCCTTGGGACTTCAGGGGATGCGCTCCCTGGTGGCGGAACATGGGAATGAATGCTTTACAGATACACAACATCACTCCCCCCCCCCAAAGTCAAAGTGAAAACTATTTACAAGGTGAGGCGGTCGGGAGCCTTTCTTTCCCTGGTGGACCGCCTCGGTACAAATGTCTGTTCTGGTGTGTTGGCTGTGCCCTCGCTGGGCAGGGCTGCTGGGGGAGCCTGGCCTTGCTGGGCTGTTGGGCGTGATGGGTTCAATTTCCTGGTCCAGGGTGGTGTCGTTGATCCTTTGGGTGTGTGTTGTGGGCTCGAAAAAGGTGGTGTCTGCTGTGGGTTGTTCAGGGCAGTCTGTGAACCGTAGCCTCGTTTGGTCCAGGTGCTTTCAGCAAATTTGTCCATTGTCTAGTTTGACTACAAACACCCTACTCCCTTCTTTAGCTATCACCGTGCCTGCGATCCACTTGGGACCATGTCCATAGTTTAGCACATGCACAGGGTCATTCTGATCAATTTCCCGTGACACAGTGGCGCAACCATCGTTTACATTTTGTTGCTGCCGCCTGCTCTCTACCTGATCATGCAGGTTGGGGTGAACCACGAGAGTCTGGTTTTAAGTGTCCTTTTCATGAGTAGCTCAGCCGGGGGCACTCCTGTGAGCGAGTAGGGTCTCGTGCAGTAGCTGAGCAGTACTCGGGACAGGTGGGTTTGGAGTGAGCCTTCTGTGACTCGTTTGAGGCTCTGTTTGATTGTTTGTACTGCCCGCTCTGCCTACCCATTGGAGGCTGCTTTAAACAGGGCCGAGGTGACATGTTTGATCCCTTGCGGGTCATGAATTCTTTAAATTCGGCACTGGTGAAACATGGCCTGTTGTCACTGACCGGTATGTCAGGCAGGCCGTGGGTGGCAAACATGGCCCTCAGGTTTTCAATGGTGGCGGTGGCGGTGCTTCCCGACATTATTTCACATTCAATCCATTTTGAAAAAGCATCCACCACCACCAGGAACATTTTACCAAGAAACGGGCCCACATAGTCGACATGGATCCTCGACCATGGTCTGGAGGGCCAGGACCACAAACTTAGTGGTACCTCTCTGGGCGCGTTGCTCAACTGAGCACACACACTGCATTGCCGTACACAGGACTCTTAAGTCAGAGTCGATACCAGGCCACAACACGTGGGATCTGGCTATCGCTTTCATCATTACTATACCCGGGTGTGTGCTGTGGAGATCCGAGATGAACGTTTCCCTGCCCTTTTTGGGTAGCACGACGCAGTTACCCCACAACAGGCAGTCTGCCTGAATGGACAGCTCGTCCTTTCGCCACTGGAACGGCTTGATTAGCTCTTGCATTTCAACGGGGATGCTGGCCCAGCTCCCATGCAGTACACAGCTTTTTACTAGGGACAGCAGAGGATCTTGGCTGTTCTAAGTCCTAATCTGTCGGGCCGTGACAGATGATTTATCATTTTCAAACGCTTCCATGACCATCAACACGTCTGCGGGCTGCGCCACCATCAACAAGTTTGCAGACTGCGCTATTTCCACTCCCGTGGTGGGCAATGGTAGTCGACTGAGAGCATCCGCACAGTTCTCGGTGCCTGGCCTGTGGCGGATGGTATAGTTATACGCTGATAGCGCGAGTGCCCACCTTTGTATGCAGGCTGAGGCATTAGTATGTATCCCCTTGTTTTCAGCGAACAGGGATATGAGGGGCTTGTGATCGGTTTCCAGCTCAAATTAGAGGCCAGACAGGTACTGATGCATTTTCTTTACCCCGAACACACACGCTAATGCCTCTTTCTCAATCATGCTGTAGGCTCTCTCGGCCTTAGATAAGCGCCTGGAGGCATAGACGACAGGTTGCAACTTCCCCGCAACGTTTACTTGTTGTAATACACACCCGACTCCATACGACGACGCATCACATGCTAGCACAAGTCTTTTACACGGGTTATACAATACAAGCAGCTTGTTGGAGCATAAAATGTTTCTGGCTTTCTCAAAAGCAATTACTTGTTTTTTTTCCCATACCCAGTTCTCACCTTTACACTAGAACACATGTAGGGGCTCTGAGAGGGTGCTTAACCCCAGTAGGAAGTTACCAAAATAGTTGAGGAGTCCATGACATTCTGCGGCCTGGGCGCGTTCCTCTGTCTTAGCCTCTGTGGCCGAATGCCGTCCGCCGCGATCTTTCTCCCCAAAAACTCCACTTCTGTTGCCATGAAGATGCATTTCGACCTCTTTAGCCGCAGCCCTACGCGATCCAGTCGCTGGAGGACTTCTTCCAGGTTTTGTAGGTGCTCGACAGTGTCCCGACCCGTGACCAATATGTCGTCCTGAAAAACCACCGTGCGTGGTACCGACTTGAGTAGGCTCTCCATGTTTCTCTGGAAGATCGCTGCAGCCGACCGAATTCGAAATGGGCATCTGTTGTTGATGAACAGTCCCTTGTGCGTGTTGATGCAGGTGAGGCCCTTCGAAGAGTCCTCCAACACCTGCGTCATGTAGGCCGAAATCAGGCCGAGCTTGGTGAATGTCTTGCCTCCTGCCAGCATCGCAAATAGGTTGCCTGCCTTCGGCAGCGGGTATTGGTCCTGTAGTGAGAAACGATTAATAGTTACTTTATAATCGCCGCAAATCCTGACCGTGCCATCACTTTTGAGTATAGGAACAATCGGGATGGCCCACTCGCTGAATTCCACTGGGGAGATGATGCCCTCGCGTTGCAGCCTGTCCAGCTCGATTTCCATTCTTTCCCTCATGATGTGAGGTACAGCTCGCGCCTTGAGGTGGATGGGTCATGCCTCTGGGACCAAGTGGATCCGCACCTTTGCCCCGGAAAAGTTTCCAATGCCTGGCTCAAAAAGGGAAGGAAATTGTTTGAGAACGTCGGTACATGAGGCCTCATCGACATGTAATAGCGCTCAGATGTCATCCCAGTCCAGCGGATTTTGCCCAGCCAGCTCCTTCCAAGCAGTGTGGGGCTATCACCTGGGACAATCCAGAGTAGCAGTTTGTGCACCGTGCCCTCGGAGGTGACCTTGACCATGGCGCAGCCCACGACAGTGATAAGCTCTTTAGTGTACGTTCTCAGTTTCGTGTGGATGGGGCTCAGGGCTGGTCTGAGTGCCTTGTTGCACCACAGTCTCTCAAACATCTTTTTACTCATGATGGTTTGGCTAGCGCCAGTGTCCAGTTCCATGGCTATGGGTAGGCCATTCAATTTTACATTTAGCATTATAGGTGGACATTTCGTCGAAAATGTGTGCACCCCGTGTACTTCAGCATCTGCCTCCTCTCTCTGAGGCTCGAAATTGCTTTGATCCACCATGGACTGATCTTCCTCTGCCACGTGGTGGTTGTTGTCAAAAGCCTTTTGAAAGTCCAAATACACCACTTATCCCTTATCCACTCTATTAGTTACATCCTCAAAAAATTCTAGAAGATTTGTCAAGAATGATTTCCCTTTCATAAATCCATGCTGACTTGGACCGATCCTGTTGTGTATCTGTAAAGCATGCACTCCCATGCTTCGCCACCAGGGAGCGCATCTCCTGAAGTCCCAAGGGATCCCAGCATCCCTTGGGAGCACTTTATATAAGCCGGCCCCTAAGTCCTGTGCCTCACTCTGGAGTGTCTTAATAAAGACTGAGGTCACTGTTACTTTAACCTCCCTGTGTGCAGTCTCATCTGTGTTAGGAACACAATAACTGGCGACGAGTATACGAATCCAACGCAAAGATGCAGCAAACTGTGGGCATCCTGGAGAAGTTCTTGGTGGGTGAGGACTGGGAAGCCTATGTCGAACGGCTAGACCGGTACTTTGTAGCCAACGGGCTGGACGGAGAGCGGTCCTCCTCACCAACTGCGGGGCACCGACCTACAGCCTCATGAAGAATCTTCTGGCTCCGGTGAAACCCACAGATAAGTCACATGAGGAGCTGTGTACACTGGTTCTGGAGCATCTTAACCCAAGAAAGAGCGTGCTGATGGCGAGGTATCAGTTCTACACGTGCCAGCGACCTGAAGGTCAGGAAGTGGCGAGCTACGTCACTGAGCTAAGGCGACTTGCAGGACAATGTGAGTTTTATGGCTACATGGAGCAGATACTCAGAGACTTTTTTGTACTGAGCATTGGCCACGAGACCATCCTACGAAAACTTTTGACTGTAGAGACACCGACCCTCAGCAAGGCCATTGCGATAGCACAGGCGTTTATGTCCACCAGTGATAACACCAAACAATTCTCTCAGCACACAAGTGCTAACAATGTTCATAAAATAACTGGAACTGTGTTTGCAAGCAGAAAGGTACAGGGCAGAAACCACGAGTCTGCTACTGCCAGCAGGCATCAGGTGACCCAGATGACTCAGAGTCTGCAACAAAGAATGAATGGAAGAATGGTCCAGAGTGAGGCACAGGACTTAGGGACCGGCTTATATAAAGTGCTCCCAAGGGATGCTGGGATCCCTTGGGACTTAGGAGATGCGCTCCCTGGTGGCGGAGCATGCTTTACAGATACACAACAGGATCGATCCAAGTCAGCATGGATTTATGAAAGTGAAATCATTCTTGACAAATCTTCTAGAATTTTTTGAGGATGTAACTAATAGAGTGGATAAGGGATAAGTGGTGTATTTGGACTTTCAAAAGGCTTTTGACAAGGTCCAACACAGGAGATTAGTGTGCAAAATTAGGGCACATGGTATTGGGGGCAATGTAGTGACATGGATAGAGAAATGGATAGAGAGTTGGCAGACAGGAAGCAAAGAGTGGGAATAAATGGGTCCGTTTCAGAATGGCAGGCAGTGACTAGTGGCGTGCCGCAGGGTTCAGTGCTGGGACCCCAGCTATTTACAATATACATTAATGGTTTAGACGAAGGAATTGAATTTAATATCTCCAAGTTTGCAGATGACATTAAGCTGGGTGGCAGTGCGAACAGCGAGGAGGATGCTTCGAGGCTGCAGGGGGGCTTGGACAGGTTAGGTGAATGGGCAAATGCATGGCAGATGCAATATTAAGTGGATAAGTGTGAGGTTATCCACTTTGGTGGCAAAAACAGGAAGGCAGATTATTATCTGAGTGGTGACAGATTAGTAAAAGGGGAGTTGCAACGAGTCCTGGGTGTCATGGTACAACGGTCATTGAAGGTAGGCAAGCAGGTACAGCAGGCGGTGAAGAAAGCAAATGGCATGCTGGCCTTCATAGCGAGAGGATTTGAGTATAGGAGCAGGGAGGTCTTACTGCAGTTGTACAGGGCCTTAGTGAGACCACACCTTGAGTATTGTGTGCAGTTTTGGTACCCCTTTCCTGCTTTCTCTCCATACCCCTTGATCCCTTTAGCCGTAAGGGCCATATCTAACTCCCTCTTGAATATATCCAATGAACTGGCATCAACAACTCTCTGCAGTAGGGAATTCCACAGGTTAACAACTCTCTGAGTGAAGAAGTTTCTCCTCATCTCAGTCCTAAATGGCTTACCCCTTATCCATAGACTATGTCCCCTGGTTCTGGACTTCCCCAACATCAGGAACATTCTTCCTGCATCTAACCTATCCAGTCCCGTAAGAATTTTACATGTTTCTATGAGATCCCCTCTCATCCTTCTAAACTCCAGTAAATACAGGCCCAGTCGATCCAGTCTCTCCTCATATGTCAGTCCTGCCATCCCAGGAATCAGTCTGGTGAACCTTCGCTGCACTCCCTCAATAGCAAGAACATCTTTCCTCAGATTAGGAGACCATATTTATCCACATTATACTGCATCTGCCATGCATTTGCCCATTCACCTAACTTGTCCAAGTCACCCTGCAGCCTCTTAGCATCCTCCTCACAGCTCACACCACCACCCTGCTCATTGTCATCTGCAAACTTGGGGATATTACATTCAATTGCTTCATCTAAATCATTAATGTATATTGTAAATAGCTGGGGTCACAGCACTGAGCCCTGCGGCACCCCACTAGTCACTGCCTGCCATTCTGAAAAGGACCCGTTTATCCCGACTCTCTGCTTCCTGTCTGCCAATCAGTTCTATATCCTCATCAGTACATTACCCCCAATACCATGTGCTTTAATTTTGCACACTAATCTCTTGTGTGGGACCTTGTCAAAGGCCTTTTGAAAGTCCAAATACACCACATACACTGGTTCTCCCTTGTCCATTCTACCAGTTACATCCTCAAAAAATTCCAGAAGATTTGTCAAGCATGATTTCCCTTTCATAAATCCATGCTGACTTGGACCGATCCTGTCACTGCTTTTCCTCTTCACATATCTATAGAAGCTTTTGCAGTCAGTTTTTATGTTCCCAGCAAGCTTCCTCTCATGCTCTATTTTCCCCCTCCTAATTAAACACTTTGTCCTCCTCTGCTGGATTCTAAATTTCTCCCAGTCCTCAGCCTTGTTGCTTTTTCTGGCCAATTTATCTTCCTCTTCCCTGGATTTAACAATATCCTTAATTTCCCTTGCTAGCCACGGTTGAGCCACCTTCCCCATTTTATTTTTACTCCAGACAGGGATGTTCAATTGTTGAAGTTCATCCATGTGATCTTTAAATGTTTGCCATTGCCTATCCACCGTCAACCCTTTAAGTATCATTTGCCAGTCTATTCTAGCCAATTAACGTCTCATACCATCAAAGTTACCTTTCCTTAAGTTCAGGACCCTAGTCTCTGAATTAACTGTGTCACTCTCCATCTTAATAAAGAATTCTACCTTTCATGGTCACTCTTCCCCAAGGGGCCTCGCACAACAAGATTGCTAATTAGTCCTTTCTCATTACACTTCACCCAGTCTAGGATGGCCAGCCCTCTAGTTGGTTTCGCGACATATTGGTCGAGAAAACCATCCCTAATACACTCCAGGAAATCCTCCTCCACCGCATTGCTACCGGTTTTGTTAGCTCAATCTATATGTAGATTAAAGTCGCCCATGATAACTGCTGTATCTTTATTGCACGCATCCCTAATTTCTTGTTTGATGCTGTCCCCAACCTCACTACTACTGTTTGGTGGTCTGTACATAGCTCCCACTAGTGTTTTCTGCCCTTTGGTATTCCGTAGCTCCACCCATACCGATTCCACATCATCCAAGCTAATGTCCTTCCTTACTATTGCGTTAATTTCCTCTTTGATCAGCAACGCCACCCCACCTCCTTTTCCTTTTTGCCTATCCTTCCTGAATGTTGAATACCCCTAGATGTTGAGTTCCCAGCCTTGGTCACCCTGGAGCCATGTACCCGTAATGCCAATTATATTATATTCGTTACTTGCTGCCTGCGCAGTTAATTCATCCACCTTATTATGAATACTCCTCACATTGAGGCACAGAGCCTTCAGGCTTGTCTTTTTACCACACTTTGCCCCTTAAGAATTTTGCTGTAATGTGGCCTTTTTTGGCTTTTTGCCTTGGGTTTCTCTGTCCTCCACTTTTACTTTTCTTCTTTCTATCTTTTGCTTCTGCCCCCATTCTACTTCCCTCTGTCTCCCTGCATAGGTTCCCATCCCCCTGCCATATTAGTTTAACCCCTCCCCAACAACACTAGAAAACACTCCCCCTAGGACATTGGTTCCGGTGCTGCCCAGGTGCAGACCGTCCAGTTTGTACTGGTCACACCTTCCCCAGAACCGGTTCCAGTTTCCCAGGAATTTGAATCCCTCCCTCCTGCACCACTCCTCAAGCCACGTATTCATCTGAGCTATCCTGCTATTCCTACTCTGACTAGCACGTTGCACTGGTAGCAACTCTGAGATTACTACCTTTGAGGTCCTACTTTGTAATTTAGCTCCTCGAGTCTCATCGAGTCTCGTCACTGAGAGCATGCAGAAATCAAGCGCAAGCAGCGGAAGTAGCGTACGGCAAACCAGACTCCCCACCCACCCTTTCCTTCAACCACTGTCTGTCCCACCTGTGACAGAGACTGTAATTCCAGTATTGGACCGGTCAGTCACCTGAGAACTCACTTTTAGAGTGGAAGCAAGTTTTCCTCGATTTCGAGGGATTGCCTATGATGATGACATACCCATTCCATTCACACGTTTCATACTTCTCTCCTGTGATATCCACAAGTACCCCGTTGACCCATTGCTTATACTAGCCTTCTCCTGACATCAGTTGAACAAGAGGTTTCTCTCGTAAGCTTTGCGTTCCAGTCAGAACCTGGGCCGGCCTCTTATTTGCGCATGTTACAGGGTGTAACAGAACTGACCTGCACTCTTCACACCACACCGGCCCACTGTGTTTGTGGATTGTCCATGCCTACAAGAAGGTCAAGTATCAAACTGGGCTCAATCGCCCCAGGATCGGGACATCCATTGTGTTCTGGGGGTACAGTCTAAAAGTTAGAGCCCGGCCTTTAAGGAGCGAAGTTAGCAAATACTTCTACACACAAAGGGTGGTAGAAGTTTGAAACTCTCTTCTGCAAACGGCAATTGATGTTAGGTCAATTGTTAATTTTAAATCTGAGATTGATAGATTTTTGTTAACTAATGGTATTAAGGGATATGGGACAAAGGTGGGTACAGATCAGCCATGATCTCACTGAATGGTGCAACAGGCTCGAGGGGCTAGGTGGCCTATTCTTGTCCCTATACTTACACTCTCCCATGTGTAAATACAATGGGCCTGAATTTGCGGTCGGAGGCTTCCCATGGGCGGATGTCCCCGAGCGGCAATAAAACTAGGAACCTCCCCGATGGGCCTAGATCCATGGAGACTTGTGCTCCTGGACCTCTCCGGGTACACTCGGATAGACGCCCAGGTAGCACAGAGGCACATGTGGTTTGCAAGCTCCCCTGGGATCACGCGGGCTGGCCCAACCAATGAAAGACAGGGATCCTCATTCCTGCTCAGAGGGATTCCGTATGTACAGAAACACCATGAGTATGACTGGGAATACCCCAAAAATACATGCACACATCAAATCAAAAACATTGCATATTTAAAGTTAATTAAAATACTATTTAATTAAATATTTAAGACAAAAATTTAATTTTTTGAAAAATAAATGTAAATGTATTAAAGGGGCCAAAAATATCCTTACCTTATAGTGCAGGTTTTAAGGTTTAAATGATTGAAGAAAAATATTTTTATGTTCATTTCAACTATTCGCCTGGAAAAAGCCGGCCTTCAGCCAATCACAACAGCAGCCAGGAATGATGTCACAAAGCAGCCCAAGCCACTCCCAGTCCAGGTATTAACAGGGCAGGTAGATACACAGGTTAGATACAGAGTAAAGCTCCCTCTACACTGTCCCATCAAACACACCCAGGGCAGGTACAGCACGGGTTGGATACAGAGTAAAGCTCCCTCTACACTGTCCCATTAAACACTCCCAGTGCAGGTAGATACACGCGTTAGATACAGGGTAAAGCTCCCTCTACACTGTCCCATCACACACTCCCAGGGCAGGTACAGCATGGGTTAGATACAGAGTAAAGCTCCCTCTACACTGTCCCATCACACACTCCCAGGGCAGGTACAGCACGGGTTAGATATAGAGTAAAGCTCCCTCTATACATTCCCATCAACACTATCAGGGCAGGCGTAGCACAGGTTGGACACAGAATAAGGCTTGCTCTACACTATTGCAAAAAGCGCTTGCAGGACAGGTATAGCTCAGATGCAGAGTAAAATTCCCTCCAAATTGTCCCATGAAACACAAACGAGGCAGAGAAAGCACAGGTTAGAAACAGTATAAAAAGCTGTTTACACTATCCCATCAAACATACCTAAGTCAGGTATGGTATGGGTTACATACAGAGTAAAGCTCCCTTTAAATAGTGCCAGAGCAAGTATAGCACAGGTTAGATGCAGAGTAAAGCTCCCTCTACACTGTTCCATCAAACAGTCTCAATTCAGATATTGAACGGATTAGGTATAGTGTAAATAACAGTACCATGGCAGCTACAGCACAGTTCAGATAAAGAGTAAAGCCCCAGCAAAAGATTCGAGGTTAGAGAAAGCACGGGTTAGATACAGAATAAAGTACCCTCCACACCATCCCATCAAAACATCAGAGCACGACATAGTACAGGTTAGATACAACGCAAAGCTCCCCCTACACTGTCCCATCAAACACTCCAGGGCAGGTATAGCACAGGTTAGATACAGAATAAAGTTTCCTCTACACAGTCCCATCACACACTCCCAAGTCAGGTATGGAACAGGTTAGATAGAGTGTAAATATACCTCTATATTGTACCATCATATACTCTCAGCTGAGATATTGTGTGGGTTACATACAGCGTATTGCTCACTCTATATTGTCACACCAAACACTCTCAGGTGATGTGTAGCATAGGTTAGATCCAGAGTAAAACTCCTTCAACACTGTCCCAAGAAACACGCACAGGTCAGGTATGGCCCAGGTTAGATAGAATGTAAAATACCCTCTACATTACAACAGTGACTGCACTCCAAAAAGTACTTCATTGGCTGTAAAACACTTTGAGACGATTGTGCTCGTGGAAGGTGCTATATAAATGCAAGTCTTTATTTTCTTTCTCTACACTCTCCCATCAAACTCTCCCGAGTCAGGAAAAGCAAGGTTTAGATACAGAGTAAATCTACTTGTACACAGTGGCATTAAATAGTCCCAGGGCAGGTACAGCATGGGTTAGATATAGAGCAAATCCTCCACTGCACATTCTCATCTAACAGTCTAAGGACAGTTATAGCATGGGTAAGATGCTGAGTAAAGCTCCCTTTAAACTGTCCCATCAAACAGTCCTACGGGCAGGTACAGCATGGGTTAGATACAGAGTAAAGTTCCCTCTACACTGTCCCATCAAACACTCCCAGGGCAGGTACTGCACAGGGATAGATGCAGAGTAAAGCTCCCTCTACACTGTCCCATTAAACAGTCCCAGGGGCAGATACAGCACGAGTTAGATACAGAGTAAAACTCCCTCTACACCATCCCATCAAACATTCCCAGGGCAGGTTCAGCACGGGGTTGGGTACAGAGTAAAGCTCCCTCTACACTGTCCAATGAAATAATTTGAGGGTAGGTAGAGCACAGGTTAGATACAGAGTAAAGCTCACTCTGCACTTTCCCATCAAACATTTTCAGGTCAGGAAGAGCACGGGTTAGATACTGTGTAAATTTCTCTCTCCACTGTCCTATCAAACACTCACAGGTTATGTCTAGCATGGGTTAGATACAGTCTAAAGTTCCATGTACACAGTCACATCAAACACTCCCAGTGCATGTGTCACACAGATTAGGCATAGTGTAAATAACCCTCTACTAGGTACCATCAAACACGCTCCCTCCTTTGTGTCAGCCCCTGGTAAATCTCACTCCCGACTCTCTTACAACTGCACTTATGAACTCCCAATTGTCCAGCCTTTGGTCCTCCATTCACCATGCCATTTCTGCAGCTACCGATCTGCTCAATCACACCCTCACCACCACCTTTGATGCCCTAGTCCCTGTTAAAACCATTACTCTCTCTCACCCTGGCCGTTCCCCCTGGTAGAGCCCTGATCTTCACTCCCTTAAATCCAAGGGACGCAGACTTGAACGTATATGTTAGACAATTGGTTTAGCCAAACCGCCAGATAACGGCTGGACCACATAAAGCACTATTGGGTCCTGCTCTCATCTGTCAAAACCGTTCACTATTCCAGAATTATTCTGGAATGTAAAGATAAACCCCGGCTTCTATTCTCCACTTCAAACCGCCTTTTTAAACCTCTCTCCTTAGTCTCCACCCTCACCTCCGACAATAAAAGTGAGGCGCTCATGGACTTCTTTGTCTCGGAGACTGAGACCATCCATTTGGCGGCCTCTGCCTCTTCCCTTCCTTCCCCTAGACTACCAGGCCAAACTTCGTCTAAGTATACCCCCTGCTCTAACCCTGACCTTCCATCTTTCTCCAGCTTCTCTGTGATCTCCCCTCATGATCTTTCCGAGCTCATCCTGTGCATGACTAAAAAATGATTAAGAGAGGAAAGATAGATTATGAAAGTAAACTAGCACGAAATATAAAAACAGATAGTAAGAGTTTCTACAGGTACATTAAAAAGAAAAGAGTGGCTAAAGTAAATGTTGGTCCCCTGGAGGATGTGACTGGGGAATTAATAATGGTGGACAGGGAAATGGCAGAGACGTTAAACAAATATTATGTATCGATCTTCACGGTAGAAGACACCAAAAGCATCCAAATAGTGGATAATCAAGGGGCTATAGGGAGGGAGGAACTTAATGCAATCACCATCACAAATGAAGTAGTACTAGGTAAAATAATGGGACTAAACACGGACAAGCGGACAAGTACCCTGGACCTGACGGCTTACATCAGGGTCTGAAGAGAAATGGCTGCAGAGATAGAAACATAGAAATTTACAGCACAGAAGGAGGCCATTTCGGACCATTGTGCCCATCGGCCGACAAAGAGCAGCACGGCCCTTGGTCAGAAGCCCTACAGGTTACATATAAACCTATCAACAATGACGGAAAGGCAAAGAGCACCCAGCCCAACCAGTCAGCCTCACACAACTGCGACACCCTTATATTGAAATATTCTACATTCAACCCCAGCTGGAGCCATGTGATCTCCTGGGAGAGGCAAAAACCAGATAAAAAACCTGGCCAATTTAGGGAGAAAAAATCTGGGCAAATTTGCTCTCCGACCCATCCAGGCAATTGAAACTAGTCCAGGAGATCATCCTGGCCGTATTCGATTCCCTGCAGTACTATTACATCTGCCAATGAAAGGTCATCCAGTCTAATCCCAATTACCAGTTCTAGGTCCGTAACCCTGGACTTTAAGTGCCCATCCAACCATCTCTTAAAAGTGGTGAGGGTTTCTGCATCCACCACTCTTCCAGGCAGCGAGTTCCAGATCCCCACAGCCCTCTGCGTAAAGAAGCCCCTTCTCAAATCCCCTCTAAACCTTCCACCAACCACCTTAAAACTATGCCCCTTCATAATACGCCCCTCCACCAATGGAAATAGACCCTTACTATCCACTATGTGCAGGCCCCTCAATATTTTGTACACCTCAATAAGGTCTCCTCTCAACCTCCTCTGTTCCAATGAGAACAAACCCAGCCTATCCAATCTGTCCTCATAACTAAGATTCTCCATTTCAGGCAGCATCCTAGTAAATCTGCACCCTCTCTAGTGCAATCACGTCCTTCCTATAATACGGCGACCAGAACTGCATGCAGTACTCCAGCTGTGGCCTAACCAAAGTATTATACAACTTAAGAATAACCTCCCTGCTCTTATATTCTATGCCTCGTCCAATAAAGGCAAGCCTTCTTAACTGCCTTATCCACCTGGCCTGCTACTTTCAGGGATCTGTGAAGAAGCACTCCAAGGTCCCTTTGTTCATCACCACTATTAAGTGGACTACCGCTTAATGTGTATACTCTTTCCTTATTAGCCCTCCCAAAGTGCATCACTTCACATTTCTCTGAATTAAATTCCATTTGTCACTGCTCTGCCCACCTGACCAGTAGAATTATATCCTCCTGCAGCCCATGACTTTCCACTTCATTATCAACCACACAGCCAATTTTAGTGATATCTGCAAACTTCTTAATCATACTTCCTATATTCAAATCTAAATCGTTGATATATACCACAAGAAGCAAGGGACCCAGTACTGAGCCCTGCGGAACCCCACTGGAAACATCCTTCCAGTCCCAAAAACATCCATCAATCATTACCCTTTGCTTTCTACCTCCAAGCCAATTTTGGATCCAACTTGCCACTTTGCCCTGGATCCCATGGACTTTAACGTTCATGACCTGTCTACCATGTGGGACCTTATCAAAAGCCTTGCTAAAGTCCATATATACTACATCATACGCACTACCCTCATCAACCCGCTTCAAAAAATTCAATCAGGTTAGTCAAAGACAATCTTCCCTTAACAAATCCGTGCTGACTGTCCCTAATTAATCCCTGCCTTTCTAAATGCAGATTTATCCTATCTTTCAGGAGTTTTTCCAATAATTTTCCCACCACTGAGGTTAGGCTGACAGGCCTGTAATTACTCGGCCTATCCCTTTCTCCCTTCTTAAACAAGGGTACTACATTAGCAGTCCTCCAATCCTCCGGCACCATGCCCAGATCCAAAGAGGACTGGAAAATGATGGTCAAGGCCTCGGCTATTTCCTGTTTTATTTCGCTTAACAGCCTGGGATGCATTTCATCTGGGCCTGGGGACTTATCTACTTTCAAAGCTGCTAAACCTCTTAATACTTCCTCCCGCACTATATTTATTTCATCCAGAGTATCACAATCCTCCTCGATAGCAGTATCTGCATTTCCCCTTTCCTTTGTGAAAACAGATGCAAAGTATTTGTTAACCAACATCTTCTGCTTCCACACAAAGATTACCCTCATGGTCTCTAACAGGCCCTTTCTTTAGTTACCCTCTTACTCTTAATATATTTATAGAACATCTTAGGGTTTTCCTTAATTTTACTGGCCAAGATTTTCTCATGCTCTCTCTCAGCATTCCTAATATCCTTTTTCCTCTTAACTTTCTATATTCCTCTAAAGATTCTAAAGTATTTAGCCGTTGGTATATAACGTAAGTGTCCCTTTTTATCTTAATCCTCCCCTGTATGTCCCTAGACATCCAGAGGGCTCTAGAATTATTTTTCCCAGCTTTTTTCTTTAAGGGCACATGTTTGGCTTGAGCCTTCCGGATCTCCTCCTTGAATACCTCCCACTGTTCCGACACTGATTTACCCACAAGTTGCTGTTTCCAGTCCACCATGGCCAAATCACTCCTGATTGAAAAATGAGCTTTTCCCCAATTCAGATCTTTTATTCCAGACCTATCCTTGTCCTTATCCATAACCAACTTGAATCTGACTGAATTATGGTCACTGGCACCCAAGTGCTCTCCCACTAATACCCCTTCAACCTTCCCAGCTTCATTTCCCAAAACTAAATCTAAAACCGCCCCCTCTCGTGTTGGGCTTGCTACATACTGACTAAAAAAGTTCTCTTGAATGCATTTCAAGAATTCTTCACCCTCTAAACCCTTCACACTAAATTTCTCCCAATCAATATTTGGATAGTTAAAATCCCCTACTATTACTACTCTATGGTTTTTGGACTTCACAGCAATTTGCCGACATATTTGCTCCTCTATCTCCCCCCCCCCCGCCCCACCCCGACTGTTTGGGGGTCTATAATACACGCCTTGCAGTGTGATCGGCCCTTTTTTATTTTTCAATTCGATCCATATGGCCTCATTTGATGATCTCTCTAACATACCATCCCTCCTCACCGTTGTAATAGTTTCTTTAATCAGTACTGCAACCCCCTGCGCCCCCGCCCTTTTTACCCCCCTCTCTATCTTGTCTAAAAATCCTGTAGCCAGGAATATTGATCTGCCAAACCTGCCCCTCTTTCAGCTATGTTTCTGTAATGGCTATAATGTCATACTCTCAAGTATCTACCTGTGCTCTTAGCTCATCCGCCTTATTTGCTATACTCCTTGCATTAAAGTATATACCATTCAGCACAGGAAGACCTCCTTGCTTACTATATACTAAGCCCTGTTTCCTCTGTCTTACAGATTCGCTTTCTAGATTCTTGCTACCCAATTTCTGCTTTACTTCCTTCCTTTTTGAATTCATTCTCAGATTCCCATCCACCTGCCAAGCTAGTTTAAACTCTCCCCAACAGCACTAGCAAAACTCCCCGTGAGGATATTGGTCCCAGCGCTGTTGAGGTGCAACCCGTCCGATTTGTACAGGTCCCATCTCCCCCAGAAGCGGTCCCAATGCCTCAAGAATTTAAAGCCCTCCCTCCAACACCAACTTTCAAGCCACGTGTTCATCCTCTCTCTCTATCCTTCTATTCTTATACTCATTAGCACGTGACACCGGTAGTAACCCAGAGATTACTAACTTTGAGGTCCTACCCTTAGTGGATGCATTGGTTGAAATCTACCAAAATTCTCTGGATTCTGGAATGGTCCCAACGGATTGGAAAACCGCAAATGTAACACCCCTATTTAAAAAAGGAGGCAGACAAAAAGCAAGAAATTATAGACCAGTTAACCCAGCATCTGTCGTTGGGAAAATGCTGGAGTCCATTATTAAGGAAGCAGTAGCTGGACATTTGGAAAAGCATAATTCAATCAAGCAGAGTCAGTCAGCATGGTTTTACGAAAGAGAAATCATGTTTGACAAATTTGCTGGAGTTCTTTGAGGATGTAACGAGCAGGGTGGGTAAGGGGGAACCAGTGGATGTGGTGTATTTGGATTTCCAGAAGGCATTTGATAAGGTGCCACATAAAAGGTTACTACACAAGATAAAAGGGTTGGGGGTAATATATTAACATGGATAGAGGATCAGCTAACTAACAGAAAACAGAGAGTCAGGATAAATGGGTCATTTTCAAGTTGGCAAACAGTAACTAGTGGGGTGCCACAGGGATCAACTATTTACAATCTATACTAATGACTTGGATGAAGGGACCGAGTGTAATGGTAGCCAAGTTTGCTGATGATACAAAGATGGATGGGAAAGCAAATTGTGAGGAAGACACAAAAAATATGCAAAGGGATATACACAGGCTAAGTGAGTGGGCAAAAATTTGGCAGATGGAGTATAATGTGGAAAAATGTGAGGTTATCTACTTTGGCAGAAATAATAGAAAAACAAATTATAATTTAAATGAAGAAAAATTGCAAAGTGCTGCAGTACAGAGAGACCTGGGGATTCTTGTGCATGAAACACAAAAAGTTAGTATGCAGGTACAGCAAGTGATCAGGAAGGCAAATGGAATGAGGGTCTTTATTGCAAGGGGATAGAGTATAAAAGCAGAGAAGTCCTGCTGCAACTGTACCGGATATTGATGAGGCCACACCTCGAGTACTACGTACAGTTTTTGTTATGTATGCAACACTACGTAACCAGCATTCTACCGCCACCAGAGGGCGTATCTGTTGGAGCCCCAAGGGATCCCAGCATCCCTTGGGAGCACTGTATATAAGCAGGCCTCCCATGCTGTACCTGCACTCTGGAGTTAGAATAAAGAGACTAAGGTTACACTTACTCACGTCTACAGTACTCAGTTACATTGTTTTATTCGAGACATAACAACTGGTGATGAGATAATGTAGAGAACTGTTGGCATCCTAGAGAATTTCTCAGAAGGGGACAATTGGGAGGCCTTTGTGGAGTGACTCGACCAATACTTCGTGGCCAATGAGCTGGAAGGGAATGCGAATGCTGCCAAACGAAGGGCGATCCTCCTCACCATCTGTGGGGCAACAACCTATGGCCTCAAGAAGAATCTTCTTGCTCCGGTGAAACCAACAACCAAATCGTATGAAGAACTGTGTACTCTGGTCTGGGAGCACCTAAATCCGAAGGAGAGCGTTCTTATGGCAAGGTATCGATTTTACACATGTCAATGATCTGAAGGTCAAGAAGTGGCGAGTTACGTCGTTGAACTAAGGCGCCTTGCAGGACATTGCGAATTTGATGAATTCCTTGAGCAAATGCTAAGAGACTTCTTTGTGCTTGGCATTGGCCATGAGGTTATTCTTCGCAAACTATTGACTGTTGAAATACCGAACCTGAACAAAGGCATAACGATAGCCCAGGCATTTGTGTCCGCCAGCGATAACACCAAACAAATTTCTCAGCATAAAGATGTTTCAGCAAGTACTGTACACAAAATAACGTCGTTTTCAGGCAGGAATGCATATGACAGAACATACACGCCTGCAGCTGCACGACCTCAGATGATCCAGAGTCCGCCATCAAGCATTAATGCAAGGCAATTGACACCATGTTGGCACTGCAGAGGTGATCATCGAGCCCTTGAATGCCACATCAAACACTATGCGTGCAAAGGCTGTGAAACAATGGGACACCTCCAGCGAATGTGCAGACAAGCTGCAAACCCTACAAACCATCACGTTGCAGAGGAAGACCAATCCATGGCGGGTCAAACTGAACTAGAGACTCAAACCAAGGAGGCAGAAGTGTATGGGGTACACACCTTCACCACAAAATCTCCACCGATCATGTTAAAAGTTGAACTGAACGGAATTCCAGTATCCATGGAACTGGACACGGCTGCGAGTCAGTCTATAATGAGCAAAAAGGCCTTCGACAGGCTGTGGTGCAACAAGGCATAAGGCCCAAGCTGAGCCCTATTCATACCAAGCTGAGAACTTACACTAAAGAGCTGATCACTGTAATTGGCAGCGCAGCAGTAAAAGTCTCCTATGATGGAGCAGTGCACGAACTCCCACTATGGATTGTACAAGGAGATGGCCCCACACTGTGAAGCTGGCTGGGAAAAATCCGTTGGAACTGGGACGACATCAGAGCGTTTTTATCCGTCAATGATGCCTCACGTGCCCAGGTTCTGAGCAAGTTTCTGTCGTTGTTTGAGCCAGGCATCGGAAGTTTCTCGGGGCTGAAGGTGCAGATCCACTTGGTTCCCGGTACAAGACCCATCCATCACAAGGCACGGGCGGTGCCATATATGATGCAAGAGAAAGTGGAGATCGAGCTGGACAGGCTGCAACGAGAAGGCATCATCGCGCCGGTGGAATTCAACGAGTGGGCCAGTCCGATTGTTCCGGTTCTCAAGGGCGATGGCACGGTCAGAATTTGTGGGGTCTATAAAGTAACGATTAACCATTTTTCACTGCAGGACCAGTACCCGCTACCCAAAGCAGATGACCTATTTGCGACGCTGGCAGGAAGGAAGACATTCATCAAGTTGGACCTGACCTTGGCATCCATGACGCAGGAGCTGGCGGAATCCTCGGAAGGCCTCACCTGCATCAACACGCACAAAGGTCTGTTCATCTACAATAGATGCCCGTTTGATTGGCCGCGGCTATTTTTCAAAGGAACAGGGAGAGTCTGTTAAAGTCGGTTCCGTGCACCGTGGTTTCCCAGGGCGACATATTGATCACAGGTCAGGACACCATCGAACACTTGCAGATCCTGGAAGAGATTCTAAGTCGGCTAGATCGCGTGGGGCTCAGGTTGAAACGCTCGAAATGTGTTTTCCTGGCACCAGAGGTCAAGTTCTTAAGGAGAAGAATCGCGGCAGATGGCATCAGACCCACCGACACCAAGACGGATGTCCTCAAGAACGTGCTGAGACCACAGAACATGACGGAGCTGCGGTCGTTCCTGGGACTCCTCAATTATTTTGGTAATTTCCTACCGGGTTAAGCACCTTGCTAGAACCTCTACATGTGTTGCTACGCAAGGTAGATTACTGGGTATGGGGGAAATCATAAGAGACTGCTTTTGAGAAAGCCAGAAATCTGTTATGTTCCAACCATCTGCTTGTTCTGTATGACCCATGTAAATGTTTAGTGCGAGCTTGCGATGCATCTTCGGACGGGGTCGGGTATGTGCAAATGAATCGGGAACATTGCAACCTGTCGCTTATGTGCCCAGGAGTTTGTCCAAGGCTGAAAGGGCCGACAGCATGATTGAAAAAGAAGCTCTGGCATGAGTTTACGGGGTGAAAAAAATGTACCAGTATCTGTTTGGGCTTAAGTTTGAGTTAGAAACTGACCATAAGCCACTCATATCGCTATTCTCAGAGACCAAAGGTATTAATACCAATGCCTCTGCTCGCATCCAAAGATGGGCGCTCATGCTGTCTGCATATAACTATGTAATTCGCCACAGGCCAGGCACAAAGAACTGCGCTGATGCTCTCAGTCGGCTACCATTGCCCACCACCGGGGTGGAAATGGCACAGCCTGCAGACTTGCTCTTGGTGATGGATGCATTTGAAAACGAAAAGTCACCCGTTACGGCCCGCCAGATCAGACCTGGACCAGCCAGGATCCTGGATCCTTTACTGTCCCTTGTAAAAAACTGTGTCCTCCATGGGAGCTGGTCCAGCGTCCCAGCGGAGATGCATGAAGAGATCAAGCCGTTCCAGTGGCGCAAAGACGAAATGTCCATATAGGCGGACTGTCTTTTGTGGGGTAATCGCGTGGTTTTGCCAAGAAAGGCAGGGAAACGTTCATACGTGACCTACACAGTACCCACCCAGGCATAGTAATGATGAAAGCTATAGCCATATCCCATGTGTGGTAGCCTGGCAGCAACTCAGATTTGGAGTCTTGCGTGCACCAATGCAACACATGCTCTCAACTGAGCAATGCACCCAGGGAGGCACTGCTAAGTTTGTGGTCTTGGCCCTCCAAACCGTGGTCTAGGATCCACATTGACTTTGCTGGCCCGTTTCTAGGCAAAATGTTTTTGGTTGTTGTGGATGCTTATTCAAAATGGATTGAATGTGTAATAATGTCTGTAAGCACGTCCACTGCCACCATCGAAAGCCTACCAGCCATGTTTGCCATGTATGGCCCGCCTGATGTCCTTGTCAGCGACAATGGGCTGTGCTTCACCAGCATTGAATTCAAGGAATTCATGACCCACAATGGGACCAAGCACGTCACATCTGCCTCGTTCAAGCCTGCATCCAACTGCCAGGCAGAACGGGCAGTTCAAACCATTAAGCAAAGCTTGAAACGCATGTCGAAAGGCTCCCTGCAGTCCCGCCTGTCCAGAGTCCTGCTCAGCTACCGCATTAGACCTCACTCGCTCACCGGGGTTCCCCCAGCCGAGCTGCTCATGAAATGGGCGCTCATAACAAGGCTCTCTCTTGTCCACCCTGATCTCCAGAATCATGTCGAGGGCAGGCGGCATCAACAAAGCATGTACCATGATCGCGCAAATTTGTCACGCGATATTGAAGTCAATGACCCTGTATTTGTACTCAACTATGGACATGGTCCCAAATGGCTTGCTGGCACTGTCATAGCCAAAGAAGGCAGTAGAGTGTTTCAGGTCAAACTCGCAAATGGACTAACTTGCAGAAAGCATTTGGACCAAACCAAACTGCGATTCACAGACTGCCACGAACAACCTGAAGAGGACACCACCAACTTCGACTCTCCAACACACACACAAGTGGCAACCGACATCACGGTTGACCACGAAGCTGAACTCACCATCCCCAGCAGCCCAGTAAGGCCAGCTGCCCAGCAGCCCAGCAAAGGCCCAACCAACTCACCTGCACCTGCATTTGTACCGAGACGATCGACGAGGGAGCGGAAAGCCCCAGATTGTCTCACCCTGTAAACAAGTGTACTATTGACTTTGGGAGGAAGTGATGTTATGTATGCAACACTATGTAATCAGCATTCTACCACCACCAGAGGGAGCATCTGTTGGAGTCCCAAGGGATCCCAGTATCCCTTCGGAGCACTGTATATAAGCAGGCCTCCCATGCTGTACCTACACTCTGGAGTTAGAATAAAGAGACTAAGGTCACACTTACTCATGTCTACAGCACTCAGTTACATTGCTTTATTCGAGGCATAACAGTTTTGGTCTCCATATTTAAGGAAGGATATACTTACATTGGAGGCTATTCAGAGAAGGTTCACGAGGTTGATGAGGGGGTTGATTTATGAAGATAGGTTGAGTAGGTTGGGCCTATACTCGTGGAGTTCAGAAGAATGAGAAGTGCTCTTATAGAAACTTGTAAGATAATGAGGGGGCTCGACAAGGTGGATGCAGAGAGGATATTTCCACTCATAGGGGAAACTAAAACTAGGAGACCCATAGTCTTAGAATAAGGGGCCGCCCATTTAAAACTGAAATGAGGAGAAATTTCTTCTCTCAGAGGGTTGTAAATCTATGGAATTCTCTGCCCCAGAGATCTGTGGAGGCTGGGTCATTGAATATATTTAAGGCAGAGATAGACAGATTTTTGAGCGATGGGGAGCGGGCAGGAAAGTGGAGCTGAGTCCATGATCAGATCAGCCATGATCTTATTGAATGGCAGAGCAGGCACAAGGGGCCAAATGGCATATTCCTCCTCCTAGTTCTTATAAGATCCACTTTCTGCTCCCTTGACCCTATTCCCACCAAACTGCTGACCATCCAACTTCCTTTTCTGGCTCCCATATTAGCCGACATTATTAACAGTCCCCTCTCCCTCAAACCTGCTGTCACCACCCCTCTCCTCAAAAAAACAACCCTCGACCCTTCCATCCTTGCAAACTACTGTCTCATCTCCAACCTCCCTTCCCTCTCCAAAGTCTTGAACGTGTTGTTGCCTCCCAAATTCGTGCCCATCTTTCCCGCAATTCTATGTTGGAGTCCCACCATTCTGGATTCCACCCCGCCACAGTACCGAAACGGCTCCCATCAAAGTCACAAATGACATCCTTTGTGACTGTGACAAAGGTAAACTATCCCTCCTCGTCCTTCTTCACTTGTATGCAGCCTTTGACACGGTTGACCACTCTATCCTTCTCCAACACCTCTCCACCATCGTCATGCTGGGTGGGACTGCACTTGCATGGCTCCACTCTTACCTATCTAACCATAGCCAGATAATCACCTTCTCTTCTCTTCTCTTCTCTTCCTGCTTCTCTTCCTGCCCCGGCATAGTAACCTCTGGTGTGTCCCAAGGATCAATCCTTGGTCCCCTCCTATTTCTCATCTATCCCTTGATCACATCATCCGAAAACACTGCGTCAGGTTCCATGTGTACTCTGATGACACACAGCTCTACCTCAATACCACTTCTCTCCACCTCTCCAGGGTCTCTAAATGATCAGACTGATTGTCAGATATACAGTTCTGGATGAGCAGAAATTTTCACCAATTGAATACTGGGAAGACCGAAGCCATTGTTTCCGGTCCCCGCCACAAACTCCGTTCCCTAGACACTGACTCCATCCCTCTCCCCTACTTCTGTCTGAGGCTGAACAAGACTGTTTTCAGCCTTGGGGTCATATTTGACCCTGAAATGAGCTTCCGACCACATATCCGCAGCATAACTAAAACCGGCTATTTCCATCTCTGTAACATCGCCCGTCTCCGCCCCTGCCTCAGCTCATCCACTGCTGAAGCCCTCATCCAAAACTTTGTTACCTCTAGACTTGACTATTCCAATGCACTCCTGGCTGGCCTCCCACATTCTACCCTATGTAAACTAGAGGTGATCCAAAACTCGGCTGCCCGTGCCTTAACTCGCACCAAGTCCCGCTCAACCATCAGCCCTGTGTTCGCTGACCTACATTTTCTTCCGGTTAAGCAACACCTCAATTTCAAAATTCTCATCCTTATTTTCAAATCCCTCCATGGCCTCGCCCCTCCCTATCTCTGAAATCTCCTTCAGCTCCCTGTACACTGTCCCATCAACACTCGTAGGTCAGGTACAACACGGAGTTAAATACAGAGTAAAGTTCGCTCTATACTGTCCCATCAAACACTCCCAGGGCAGGTACAGCACGGGGTTAAATACAGAGTAAAGTTCGCTCTATACTGTCCCATCAAACACTCCCAGGGCAGGTACAGCACAGGGTTAGATACAGAGTAAAGCTCGCTCTACACTGTCCTATCAAACACTCCCAGGGCTAGTACAGCACGGGTTAGATACACAGTAAAGCTCCCTCTACACTGTCCCATCAAACAGTCCCAGGGCAGATACAGCACTGGTTTGATGCAGTGTAATGTAACCTATACACTGTCCCACCAACACACTCTGGTCAGGTGTAGCACGGGTTAGATATAGAGTAAAGTCGCTTCTACACTGTTCCAGGAAACACTCTTAAGTCAGGTACAGCACGGCTTATATACAGAGTAAAGTTCCCTCTAAATTATCCTGCCAAGCAGTGCCAGAGCAGGTACAGCACGACTGGATACAGGGTAAAGCTACCTCTAAACTATCCCATCAACTTGCAGGTGAGGTATAGCATGGATTAGATACAGAATAAAGCTCCCTCTACAGTGTCCAATCAAACACTTTCAGGTCAGATACAGCAGGGATTAGATACAAAGAAAAGCTCGCCTTACACTGTCCCATTAAATGCTTGTAGATTAGATATAGCTCAGGTTAGATACAGAGCAGTTTTCGCTCAATTTAAATATTGAGTAAGGTTCAATCTACACTGTCCCATCAAACTGTCCCAGGGCAGGTACAGCATGGATTAGATACAGAGTAAAGCTCCCTCTACACTGTCCCATCAAACACTCCCAGGGCAGGTACAGCACGGGTTATATACAGAGTAAAGCTCACCTTACACTGTCCCATCAAAAAATCCCAGGGCAGATACAGCAAGGGTTAGATAAACATAAAAACATAGAAAATAGGTGCAGGAGTAGGCCATTCGGCCCTTCGAGCCCACCGCCATTCAATGAGTTCATGGCTGAACATTCAACTTCAGTACCCCATTCCTGCTTTCTCGCCATACCCCTTGATCCCCCTAGTAGTAAGGACTTCATCTAACTCCCTTTTGAATATATTTAGTGAATTGGCCTCAATAACTTCCTGTGGTAGAGAATTCCACAAGTTCACCACTCTCTGGGTGAAGAAGTTTCTCCTCATCTCGGTCCTAAATGGCTTACCCTTTATCCTTAGACTGTGATCCCTGGTTCTGGACTTGCCCAACATTGGGAACATTCTTCCTGTATCTAACCTGTGCATTCCCGTCAGAATGTTAAACGTTTCTATGAGATCCCCTCTCATTCTTCTGAACTCCAGTGAATACAAGCTCAGTTGATCCAGTCTTTCTTGATATGTCAGTCCCGCCATCCCGGGAATCAGTCTGGTGAACCTTCGCTGCACTCCCTCAATAGCAAGAATGTCCTTCCTCAAGTTAGGAGACCAAAACTGTACACAATACTCCAGGTGTGGCCTCACCAAGGCCTTGTACAACTGTAGTAACACCTCCCTGCCCCTGTACTCAAATCCCCTCGCTATGAAGGCCAACATGCCATTTGCTTTCTTAACTGCCTGCTATACCTGCATGCCAACCTTCAATGACTGATGTACCATGACACTCAGGTCTCGTTGCACCTCCCCTTTTCCTAATCTGTCACCATTCAGATAATAGTCTGTCTCTCTGTTTTTATCACCAAAGTGGATAACCTCACATTTATCCACATTATACTTCATCTGCCATGCATTTGCCCACTCACCTATCCTATCCAAGTCACTCTGCAGCCTCATAGCATCCTCCTCACAGCTCACACTGCCGCCCAACTTAGTGTCATCCGCAAATTTGGAAATACTACATTTAATCCCCTTGTCTAAATCATTAATGTACAATGTAAACAGCTGGGGCCCCAGCACAGAACCTTGCGGTACCCCACTAGTCACTGCCTGCCATTCTGAAAAGTACCCATTTACTCCTGCTCTTTGCTTCCTGTCTGCCAACCAGTTCTCAATCCACGTCAGCACACTACCCCCAATCCCATGTGCTTCAACTTTGCACATTAATCTCTTGTGTTGGACCTTGTCGAAAGCCTTCTGAAAGTCCAAATACACCACATCAACTGGTTCCCCTTGTCCACTCTCCTGGAAACATCCTCAAAAAATTCCAGAAGATTTGTCAAGCATGATTTCCCTTTCACAAATCCATGCTGACTTGGACCTATCATGTCACCTCTTTCCAAATGCGCTGCTATGACATCCTTAATAATTGATTCCAACATTTTACTCACTACAGATGTCAGACTGACCGGTCTATAATTCCCTGTTTTCTCTCTCCCTCCTTTTTTAAAAAGTGGGGTTACATTGGCTACCCTTCACTCCATAGAACTGATCCAGAGTCTATGGAATGTTGGAAAATGACTGTCAATGCATCCGCTATTTCCAAGGCCACCTCCTTAAGTAATCTGGGATGCAGACCATCAGGCCCTGGGGATTTATCGGCCTTCAATCCCATTAATTTCCCCAACACAATTTCCCGACTAATAAGGACTTCCCTCAGTTCCTCCTTCTTACTAGACGCTCTGACCCCTTTTATATCCGGAAGGTTGTTTGTGTCCTCCTTAGTGAATACCGAACCAAAGTACTTGTTCAATTGGTCTGCCATTTCTTTGTTCCCAGTTATGACTTCACCTGATTCTGACTGCAGGGGACCTATGTTTGTCTTTACTAACCTTTTTCTCTTTACATATCTATAGAAGCTTTTGCAGTCCATTTTAATGTTCCCTGCAAGCTTCCTCTCGTACTCTATTTTCCCTGCCCTAATCAAACCCTTTGTCCTCCTCTGCTGAGTTCTAAATTTCTCCCAGTCCCCGGGTTCGCTGCTATTTCTGGCCAATTTGTATGCCACTTCCTTGGCTTTAATACTATCCCTGATTTCCCTTGATAGCCACGGTTGAGCCACCTTCCCTTTTTTATTTTTACGCCAGACAGGGATGTACAATTGTTGTCGTTCATCCATGCGGTCTCTAAATGTCTGCCATTGCCCATCCACTGTCAACCCCTTAAGTATCATTCGCCAATCTATCCTAGCCAATTCACGCCTCATACCTTCAAAGTTACCCTTCTTTAAGTTCTGGACCATGGTCTCTGAATTAACTGTTTCATTCTCCCTCCTAATGTAGAATTCCACCATATTATGGTCACTCTTCCCCAAGGGGCCTCGCACAACGAGATTGCTAATTAATCCTCTCTCATTACACAACACCCAGTCTAAGATGGCCTCCCTCCTAGTTGGTTCCTCGACATATTGGTCTAGAAAACCATCCCTTATGCACTCCAGGAAATCCTCCTCCACCGTATTGTTTCCAGTTTGATTTGCCCAATCTATATGCACTTTAAAGTCACCCATGATAATTGCTCCACCTTTATCACACACATCCTTAATTTCCTGTTTGATGCCCTCCCCAACATCACTACTACTGTTTGGAGGTCTGTACACAACTCCCACTAGCGATTTCTGCCCTTTGCTATTCCGTAGCTCCACCCATACCGATTCCACATCATCCAAGCTAATGTCTTTCCTTACAATTGCATTAATTTCCTCTTTAACCAGCAACGCCACCCCGTCTCCTTTTCCTTTCTGTCTATCCTTCTTAAATGTTGAATACCCTTGTATGTTGAGTTCCCAGCCTTGGTCACCCTGGAGCCATGTCTCCGTGATGCCAACCACATCGTATCCATTAACTGCTATCTGCACAGTTAATTCGTCCACCTTATTCCGAATACTCCTCGCATTGAGGCACAGAGCCTTCAGGCTTGCCTTTTTAACACACTTTGACCTTTTAGAATTTTGCTGCAAAGTGGCCCTTTTTGTTTTTTGCCTTGGGTTTCTCTGCCCTCCACTTTTACTCATCTCCTTTCTGTCTTTTGCTTCTCGTTCCATTTTGTTTCCCTCTGTCTCCCTGCATTAGTTCCCATCCCCCTGCCATATTAGTTTAACTCCTCCCCAACAGCACTAGCAAACACTCCCCCTCGGACATTGGTTCCTGTCCTACAAAGATGCAGACTGTCCGGTTTGTACTGGTCCCACCTCCCCCAGAACTGGTTCCAATGCCCCAGGAATTTGAATCCCTCCCTGCTGCACCACTGCTCAAGCCAAGTATTCATCTGAGCTATCCTGCGCTTCTTACTCTGACTAGCATGTGGCACTGGTAGCAATCCCGAGATTACTGCTTTTGAGATCCTACTTTTTAATTTAGCTCCTAGCTCCTTAAATTCATCTTGTCGGACCTCATCCTGTTTTTTACCTATATTGTTGGTACCTACATGCACCACGACAACTGGCTGTTCACCCTCCCTTTTCAGAATGTCCTGCACCCGCTCCAAGACATCCTTGACCCTTGCACCAGGGAGGCAACATACCATCCTGGAGTCTCGGTTGCGGCCGCAGAAACGCCTATTATTCCTCTTACAATTGAATCCCCTATCACTATCGCTCTCCCAATCTTTTTCCTGCCCTCCTGAGCAGCAGAGCCAGCCATGGTGCCATGAACTTGGCAGCTGCTGCTCCCTCCTGATGAGTCATCCCCCTCAACAGTACCCAAAGCGGTGTATCTTCTTTGCAGGGGGATGACCGCAGGGGATCCCTGCACTACCTTCCTTGCACTGCTCTTCCTGTTGGTCTTCCATTTCCCATCTGGCTGTGGACCTTTTACCTGCAGTAAGACCAACTCACTAAACGTGCTGTTCATGTCATTCTCAGCATCGTGGATGCTCCAGAGTGAATCCACCTTCAGCTCCAGATACAGAGTAAAGCTCACCTTACACTGTCCCATCAAACACTCCCAGGGCAGGTACAGCACGGGTTAGATACAGAGTAAAGCTCCCTCGACATTGTCCCATCAAAAACTCCCAGGGCAGGTACAGCACGGGTTAGATAACATGAAAAGCTCCCTCTACACTGTCCCATCAAACACATCCAGGGCAGGTACAGCACGGGGTTAGATACAAAGTAAAGATCCCTCTACACTCTACCATCAAACACTCCAAGGGCAGGTACAGCAAGGATTAGATATAGAGTAAAGCTCCCGCTACATAGTCCCATCCGACAGTCCCAGGGCAAGTACAGCACGGGTTAGATACAGAGTAAAACTTTCTCTGCACTGTCCTATCAAACACTCCCAGGGCAGGCACATAACTGGATAGATATAGAGTAAAGTTCCCTCTACACAGTCCCATCAAACTGTACCAGGGAAGATGAACATTATCGCATCAAAGCTCTCTCTAAATTGGTTCACCAAGCAAAGCTAACTCAGCTACAGAATGTGTTCAATGCAGCATATATCACTTTACACCACTTTGCACAACACACCAGCTCAGCTAGAGCATGGGATCAATACAGAATAACAATCCCGCCACATGTTCGTGTGGACCATTCCCAGGTGAGGTCCGGGCTCGGTTATAAATGAGTTGAGCTCCCGTCAACTTGCTGCATCAAAGACCGATCTGACAGCAGATTTGAACAACTCTGTATCTGGTTAGACTCACCTCAACAAAACCCTGGACTGATGGGGTTCTCAGTGGAGTTCCTTACCGTTCCAATCATTGTTGAAGCTTCCCGTTTTATCCCGTCTCCGATCTTGGTCCCACCAGATCTGCTCTGTGAACTCAGTGACATTTCTCCAGTCCCCGATAGTGGGCCGATGTTTCAGCTGCTCTCTCTCCACCTTCCTGAGATATTGCTCACTCCAAGACATTTCTAATATAAAAATGATTCATATTAATGGGAGAATCTGTAACTGGAATATAGTGGGACTGTTTTTGTGACTATGATTAGTTCAGTATGTTTATAATTAATGACTTTTGGTTAAATTATTGTCTTTACTATGAAATTGTTCTTTGCTTTCCTTGCCCCCATTTATGGACTAAAATCACTTGCCATATAGAAATTTAACACAGAAATTTACAGCACAGAAGGAGGCCATTTCGGCCCATCGTATCTGCTGCCAACTCCAGCTCCTCCCAGTTTGACATCCCACTGATGATGTGTAACCCTGTCTCCAGGTGACATCACAAAGGAGCCAGAAGCCAATCACTGCAGCAGCCAGGAACGATGTCATCAAGCAGCCCAAGCCCCTCCCACTGCAGGTATGAGCCGGTCACATGGCCAAGCCCTGCTCCTGGTGTGCAGTGTCACTGGGCATGAAGGCAGGTTGGACAATCAGACCTGTCACCGACCCCGCTCCCATGTACGGTGACTCCAGGCAGGGAGAACAGACTCCCAAACTTACAGCGTATCAATTCTCCCAGCAGGAACACAGAGACCGAGGGCTGTATGTACACAAATCTTTCAAGCTGGCAGGACAAGTTGGGAAGGCAGTTAAAAACCACATTGGATCCTTGGCTTTATTAATAGCGGAATAGCGTACAAAAGCAAGGAAGTTATGCTAAACCTTCATAAAATAATGGTTAGGCCACTCCAGGAAGGATGGCAAGGCCTTGGAGAAGCTGCAGGAGAGATTTACTGGAATTGGATCAGGGATGAGGGATTTCAGTTTGTGGAGAGACTGGAGATGCTGGGGTTGTTCACCTCAGAGTGGAGATTTAATCGAGGTGTTCGACATGAATGGTTTTGATCGGGTAAATAAGGAGAGACTGTTCCCACTGACAGTGCAACAGATTACAGAGAATTGGCAAAAGAACCACGGGGGAGATGAGAAGGCAGGTTTTATTTACATAGGGAGTGGCTGTGATCTGGAATGCACGGCCTGAAAGGGCGGGGGAAGCAGATTCAATTGTTTCAGAAAAGAATTGGGTAAATACTTGAAGAACAATGAGCGGTGCTATGGGCAAAGAGCAGGCAATGGGCTCAATTGGATCGCTCGACCAAAGGGCCAGCACAGGCACAATGAGCCGAATGGCCTCCTCTGTGCTCTATCTTTTTATCATTTAAATAAGTTGACCGTAGAACAAGAAACTACATTCCATATGACCAATTTCCCGATACCGAAAGAGTGTTGCGAGAGTTGGTCCTTATTCCTGTACACAGCACACAATCCCTCAACAGCTGATCAGGTCAGTGGGGAAGGGACTTGGGCTGTTGGTGGGACATTGCAAAGGATGGAACAATACACAGGAACAAATTTCACACATGGCCCACGGAAATATGGTCACTACAAAATAAATAAACCACCTCCCACCAACCACCCCCCCCGACCCCACCCTACCCACCGCATGTCCCACCCCTCATCCCACCCACCGCATGTCCCGCCCCCACATCCCCCCCACCCACCGCATGTCTTCCCCCCCCCAATCGCATGTCCCACCCCCACTGCCGACTAGAACACGGACCATGAGACAATAAAAGGAAACCAGGAACTCACACAGATGGAGGATTTGTACTGACTTGGTGATAAGGTGATGTTAAAATGGTTCAGTAATCCTTCCCACTCACTGTATCCCAAGTGGAGAGCATAGCTCATAGTGATGGAGACATTGGATCCAAACGGTTAGAACTAGGACTGCAAATGACAAGTGGAGGGTAAGCGGGTCCCTATGGACCAAACTAAACCTTATAAAAGAGACAATGCGAAAGTGGTAAGTGACTGTCCAGAAATAAAATGTAGCCCACTGATTGGGGGTCCTGACCCAGGAGTATTGAGTATTCTAATTCAGATTGTATATGTGGTAAAACCATAGGTTATTAATTTACAAAATGGGCACCGATAGTCTGTACCAAATGGATTGGTCTGCCAAACTTTGATCATAGGACAAGATACTGCAGTGTGAAGGGGAGCACAGACTTACAGAGGTACTGTGCCTGGGGAACTGGGCAATGGCAAACATTTAAAGATCATATGGATGAACTTCAACAATTGTACATCCCTGTCTGGAGTAAAAATAAAACGGGAAAGGTGGCTCAATCGTGGCTAACAAGGGAAATTAAGGATAGTGTTAAATACAAGGAAGAGGCATATAAATTGGCCAGAAAAAGCAACAAGCCTGAGGCCTGGGAGAAATTTAGAATTCAGCAGAGGAGAACAAAGTGTTTAATTAGGAGGGGGAAAATAGAGTATGAGAGGAAACTTGCTGGGAACTTAAAAACTGACTGCAAAAGCTTCTATAGATATGAGAAGAGGAAAAGATTAGTGACGACAAACGTAGGTCCTTTGCAGTCAGATTCAGATGAATTTATAATGGGGAACAAAGAAATGGCAGACCAGTTGAACAAATACTTTGGTTCTGTCTTCACGAAGGAAGACACAAATAACCTTCCGGAAATACTAGGGGACCGAGGGTCTAGTGAGAAGGAGGAACTAAAGGAAATCCTTATTAGGCGGGAAACTGTGTTAGGGAAATTGATGGGATTGAAGGCCGATAAATCTCCGGGGCCTGATAGTCTGCATCCCAAAGTACTTAAGGAAGTGGCCCTGGAAATAGTGGATGCAGGTGATCATTTTCCAACAGTCTATCGACTCTGGAATCAGTTTCTATGGACTGGAGGGTAGCACTTTTTAAAAAAGGAGGGAAAGAGAAAACTGGTAATTATAGACCGGTTGGCCTGACATCAGTAGTGGGGAAAATGTTGGAATCAATTATTAAAGATGAAATAGCAGCGCATTTGGAAAGCAGTGACAGGATCGGTCCAAGTCAGCATGGATTTATGAAGGGAAATCATGCTTGGCAAATCTTCTGGAATTTTTTGAGGATGTAACCAGTAGAGTGGACAAGGGAGAACCAGTGGATGTGGTGTAGTTGGACTTTGAAAAAGCTTTTGACAAGGTCCCACACAAGAGATTGGTGTGCAAAATTAAAGCACAAGGTATTGGGGTACTATACTGAGGTGGATATAGAACTGGTTGGCAGACAGGAAGCAGAGAGTCAGGATTAACGGGTCCTTTTCAGAATGGCAGGCAGTGACTTGTGGGGTGCCTCAGGGCTCAGTGCTGGGACCCCAGCTCTTTACAATATACATCAATGATTTGCATGAAGGAATTGGGTGTAACATCTCCAAGTTTGCAGATGACACTAAACTGGGTAGTGGTGTGAGCTGTGAGGAGGATGCTAAGAGGCTGCAGGGTGACTTGGACAGGTTAGGCGAGTGGGCAAATACATGGCAGATGCAGTATAATGTGGATAAATGTGAGGTTATCCACTTTGGTGACAAAAACACGAAGGCAGAATATTATCTGAATGGTGGCAGATTAGGAAAAGGGGAGGTGCAACGTGACCTGGGTGTCATGGTACATCAGTCATTGAAAGTTGGCATGCAGGTACAGCAGGCGGTGAAGAAGGCAAATGGTATATTGGCCTTCATAGCTAGGGGATTTGAGTATAGGAGCAGGGAGGTCTTACTTCAGTTGTACAGGGCCTTGGTGAGGCCTCACCTGGAATATTGTGTTGAATTTTGGTCTCCTAATCTGAGGATGGACGTTCTTGCTATTGAGGGGGTGCAGTGAAGGTTCACCAGACTGATTCCCGGGATGGCAGGACTGACATATGAGGAGAGACTGGATCGACTGGGCCTGTATTCAATTGTGTTTAGAAGGATTAGAGGGGATCTCATAGAAACATAGAAAATTCTGACGGGACTGGACAGGTTACATGCAGGAAGAATGTTCCCGATGTTGGGGAAGTCCAGAACCAGGGGACACAGTCTAAAGATAAGGGGTAAACCATTTAGGACTGAAATGAGGAGAAACTTCTTCACTCAGAGAATTGTTAACCTGTGGAATTCCCTACCGCAGAGAGTTGTTGATGCCAGTTCATTGGATATCTTCAAGAGGAAGTTAGATATGGCCCTTATGGCTAAGGGGAATCAAGGGGTATGGAGAGAAAGCAGGAAAGGGGTATGAGGTGAATGATCAGCCATGATCTTATTGAATGGTGGTGCAGGCTCGAAGGGCTGAATGGCCTACTCCTGCATCTATTTTCTCTGTTTCTATGAAGCACAGACTTACACAGGTACTGTGCCTGGGGAACTGAGCAAGAGGAAGTAAGCAACAATCAATTTCAAGACTTCAAGCAAGGATTCTTTGAATTCAGGGTCCAAGATCAAACCTTGATCCCGGACTGGGAATTTGCCAATCTATTGAACTGAAATGTGCCCCAGACTGTAAGGAACCACAGAATAATCCAGAGGAGGAAGAGAGTGATGAGGGGAGGACAAGGTCCCTATGAGGCAAGTTAGGAATGGGAGGATTTGGCAGAGCAACTGATTGGAATACCCCAACAGTTAGGCTTTGGAAATTCACGTACACAAATTTACAAATATACCCAGAAGGGGTATTCGAACAGTCGGGAGATGACACATAGCATCGTAGGACTGCTCTGGAAGAAATCTAGACTCTCTGGACTTAAAAACTCTGGCCATTGTAGAATTACACAGAATATACAGCACAGAAACAGGCCACGTGGCCCAACCAATCCATGCCAGTGTTTGTGCTCCAACCGAGCTCCCCCCCCCGCCTGCACCCCCCCCCCCATCCTTCCTCATCTAAATCTATCGGCTTAACCCTCGATTGCCTTCTCCCTCGTATGCGTATCTAGTTTTCACTTAAAACCATCGATACTATTTGCCTCAACTGCTACTGACAACTGCAGCGAGTTCCACATTCTCCGCACTCTCTGGGTAAAGAGCTTTCTACTGAATTCCCATTGGATTTCTTGGTGACTATCTTATATTGATGACCTCTACTTTCACTCTTCCCCAAAAGTGTCAACATTCTCTTTGTGTCGACTCGATCAGAACCTTGCATAATTTTAAGACTTCTATGAGGTCATCCCTCAGCCTTCTCTTTTCAAGAGAACAATGGCCCAGCCTGTTCATCGTTTGCTGATAGTTATAACTGAGAAACAAGTGGATGTAATCAATGGAATGCCTTTAGACCATGTACACTTCGTGTATCAACAACAGATAGTAAACAGTTTAAGCAGATCAGTAGAACAAATAATAAAGTGATGTATCCATGTGGATCTATTCAATAATATAACCAAGTCTAGTATTGCCAAAGTCATAAACTGGCTGGAAACAATACAGACGAGTCAAAATATAAAACTCCATCAGCTATCCTTTATGATTTGGGGTAAGTTGAACCGGTTCTACTGGAATACAACTTATAAATCATCCAAAAACCAGGCAAATCCCCTCTGAAACTCGACATAAACAAGACACTCCCGCCCTCACCCCGAAAATGATCGTCCATCTATCCATTTAGAACTGAAATGTTAGTGCTACTGCCAATGTTCGATCCAGAGAAGCACGTGATTTATCACAGCCACTCGATTGGAAATGTGAGATGTGTTAAGAAAAACATAAGGGAATGCACACCCAGGCGATATTGTCTCTGTTGAAGTATCAGAAGGATTGAGGGGCCTATTGTCAGGATTCTACTTCTGTTATTAATTAATATATCATACAACGAAAACCTACACATATAAATAATGTTTAGAAAGAGAGACTTTCCATGGTCTCCAAATGAGTGATACTGTAATCGTATTGTAAGAGATGTGGGTGCAGCATGGTGCTGGGGTTATGGACACTGTGGATGCAGCATGGTGCTGGGTTATGGACACTGTGGATGCAGCATGGTGCTGGGGTTATGGACACTGATTCGTCCTTACTATACAGTATAAATGCACACGAGGCCCATGCTTGAGAGAAGGTCAGTCTGTGACCTGTCCTTTATTCTTTAGCACTCAAGTGATGGAAGTGGGTGGAGCTTCCCTTTCCAGGTTAGGAGTGTCTCCCACAAGTTCACCACCTAGTGGTCATTGTTCTCACAGTGTACAACTGAGGTCAGATTAAACATGGGTTACAATGCTGGTTGAATACATGACATCACAAAGTCTTATTGGGATCACAGGTTGAGTCTCTCTGGTGGTTTACGCTCTCTTGTAGAGCGCCTGAGTTGGGGCTCCAGTTGTTGGGCGCTGGCCTGAGTGTCTGCTGTTTGCGGTGCCTCAGGCCTGTCCGGACTGCCTACAGTGACTGGGCTCTCCTCCCTTTGGTTCCGGTGTTCGGTCACCTGTGTTGGAGTGAACTCTATATCGTATTCTTCCTCTGCTTCTTCTATGGGGTTGCTGAACCTCCTTTTTGTTTGATCCACGTGTTTGCGGCAGATTTGTCCATTGATAAGTTTAACTACCAGAATCCTATTTCCTTCTTCAGCAATCAAAGTGCCTGCGAGCCATTTGGGCCCTGCAGCGTAGTTGAGGACAAAAACAGGATCATTTACATCAATGCATCGCGCCCTCGCATTCCTGTCATGGTAGTCATATTGTGACTGGCGCCTGCTCTCGACAATTTCTTTCGTGGTGTAGTGTATAAGGGATAACCGGGTTTTGAGCGTACTTTTCATAGGCAGCTCTGTGGGTGGAACCTCTGTGAGCGAGTGTGGTCGGGATCTGTAGGCCAACAGGAAGCGTGATAAGCGGCTTTGTAGGGAACCCCCTTGGATTCTGAGCATCCCCTGTTTGATTATCTGCACTGCCTGGCCGTTTGAGGCCGGCTTGAACGGTGCCGTTCTGACATAGTTAATTCCATTGCCTGCCATGAAGTCCTGGAATTCAGTGCTTGTGAAGCACGAGCCATTGTCGTTGACCAAGATGTCCGGTAGACCGTGGGCGGCGAACATTGCCCGTAGACTTTCGACCGTGGCAGAGGATGTGCTTGAATTTAAAATGTCACATTCGATCCATTTGAAGTAGGCGTCTACTACAACCAAAAACATTTTTCGCATGAAAGGACCTGCGTAGTCCACATGGATGCATGTCCAAGGCTTGGCGGGCCATGGCCAGGGGCTAAGGGGGGCTTCCCTGGGCACATTGCCCAGCTGGGCACATGTGTTGCACCTGTGAACACAAAGTTCCAGATCTGCGTCTATCCCTGGCCACCAAACGTGTGACCTGGCAATTGCCTTCATCATGACAATGCCCGGCTGCTCATTGTGGAGTTCTCTGATGAACACCTCTTTGCCCATCTAGGGCATGACTACGCGGTTTCCCCACAGTAGGCAATCGGCCTGAATCGAGAGTTCATCCTTGCGCCTGTGAAATGGTTTAAATTCCTCAGGGCATGCCCTGTCCCCATTCAGGACACATTTCTTGACGAGAGACAATAGCGGGTCTCTATTTGTCCAGACTGTAATCTGATGGGCTGTCACAGGTGAGCCTTCGCTTCCGAAAGCTTCAACAGCCATGACCATTTCAGCAGCATACTCGGTAGCCCCCTCAGTGGTGGCTAGTGGGAGCCTGCTGAGTGCATCGGCGCAGTTTTCGGTGCCCGGTCTGTGCCGAATTGTATAGTCATAGGCGGCTAACGTAAGTGCTCATCTCTGTATGCGGGCCGATGCGTTTGCAGTTATGGCCTTGTTGTCGGCCAAAAGGTTTGTGATCTGTCTCCAGCTCAAATTTCCTGCCAAACAGGTACTGGTGCATTTTCTTTACCGCATATACACATGTGAGCGCCTCCTTTTCTACCATCCCGTAGCCCCTTTCTGCCTGGGACAGACTTCTGGAGGCATAAGCTACCGGCTGTAACTGACCCTTGGCATTGACATGCTGCAACACACACCCGACACCATAGGACGCTGCATCGCACGTTGACATAAGTTTCTTACATGGGTCATAAAGCGTTAACAGATTGTTGGAACATAACAAATTGCGTGCTCTATTAAAAGCCCTTTCCTGGCTGTCCCCTCAGACCCATTCGCGACCTTTGCGTAGGAGCACGTGTAGCGGCTCTAGCAGCGTGCTCAATTTGGGAAGAAAGTTACCAAAATAGTTCAGGAGCGCCAGGAATGAACGCAGCTCCATCATGTTACGGGGTCTGGGTGCTCTCTGGATCGTTTCCGTCTTGGATGCAGTAGGGCTGATCCCGTCTGCTGCTACCCTCACCCCCAGGAATTCTGCCTCTGGAGCTAGGAAGACGCACTTCACTTTTTTCAGTCGCAGCCCTACCCGGTCCAGTCTGCGTAGCACCTCCTCCAGGTTGTGGAGGTGTTCTTCAGTATCGTAACCCATGATGAGGATGTCGTCCTGAAAAACCACCGTCCCTGGAATCGACTTGAGGAGGCTTTCCATATTTCGTTGGAAGATCGCAGCGACCAAGCGAATCCCGAACGAACATCTGTTGTACTCAAACAACCCCTTGTGTGTCGCGATGGTGGTCAGCTTCTTCGACTCACTCGCCAATTCCTGGGTCAAGTAAGCTGAGGTCAGGTCCAATTTTGAAAAAGGTTTGCCACCGGATAGCGTCGCAAAGAGATCCTCCGCTCTCAGTAGCGTGTACTGGTCTTGGAGTGACACCCGATTGATGGTGGCCTTGTAATCACCACATATCCTGACTGATCCATCCGCCTTGAGCACCGGCACAATCGGGCTCGCCCAGTCACTGAATTCGACTGGCGAGATTTTGCCTTCCCTCCGCAGGCTGTCCAATTCACCTTCTATCTTTTCCCGCATCATGTACGGCACCGCTCTGGCCTTGTGGTGTACTGGCCTGGCGTCTGGGTTTATGTGAATCACTACCTTGGCCCCCATGAAAGTGCCGATGCCGGGTTGAAATAATGAGTCAAATTTGTCCAGGATCTGTGAGCATGATACTCGCCCCACAGAGGAAATTGCATTGACATCGCCCCATTTCCAGTTCATGACAGCAAGCCAACTCCTTCCCATTAGTGCGGGACCGTCCCCCGGGATAACCCAGAGTGGCAACCTGTTCTCTGAATCTTTGTGGGTCACGACTACTGTGGCGCTGCCGAGTACCGGAATGATCTCCTTTGTGTATGTCTGTAGCTGTGCGTCAATCGGCGATAACTTTGGCCTCCTGGCCTTGGACGCCCACAACTTTTTGATACCCATCAGGTACTGGCTGGCCCCTGTGTCTAGCTCTATTGATACTGGGATGCCATTGAGGAGCACTTTCATCATTATCGGTGGCGTCCTGGTGTATGAACTGTATACGTGCTCCACATGAACTCGCTGAACTTCAGCTTCCAGCGATTTCCCCCAGCGTTCATTTCTGCAATTTCTGCAGTTATTTTGCTCACCTCTGCAAACTCCGGCTGAGTGTATGCCTCCACGTCTCCAACATGAGCTGTTGCTGGAAACAAAAGGTCCCTTGCCAGTCGATCGTCCCTGACTGCCCCTGTGACTATCCTTGAGTGCACCATTAACAGGTGTTGATGGCCCCATTACTGGCCGCATTGTCCCTTGCAATGGCGTGAATCGCCGTTCAGCTTGCCATTGTCTCTGTCGAACTCCCCCTCTGGGTTCGACTACATGTTGGGGCATGCCCGATTGCCTTTGTCTGCGTGGAGAACTGTGTGCTGCTTTAACAATGTTGAATCTCTGTCCCAACCATTCCTTAACACAGTACCTCTCGTCTGTTTTGCTAGTGGCCATGCTCGCATGGTTTAAATCCCAGTTTCTTGTCGCCATTGATTCGTCCTTACTATACAGTATAAATGCAAACGAGGCCCATACTAGAGAGAAGGTCAGTCTGTGACCTGTTCTTTATTCCTTAGCACTCAAGTGATGGAAGTGGATGGAGCTTCCCCTTTTGTACCTGAAGGTCCAGGTCAGGAGTGTCTCCCACAAGTTCACCACCTAGTGGTCATTGTTCTCACAGTGTACAACTTAGGTCAGATTATACACGGGTTATAAAGCTGGTTGAATACATGACAGACACTGTGGGTGCAGCATGGTGCTGGGGTTACGGACACTGGGTGCAGCATGGAGCTGGGGTTATGGACACTGTGGGTGCAGCATGGAGCTGGGGCTATGGACACTGTGGATATACTTTTGAAAAGAAAGGGGTTTAACTAGTTCAAATAGAAACATTTAGGATGTTAGACAAGCCAGTTGAATCAACAGTAGGACAAAAATGGCTGTAAATTAACACCCAATTTATGAGTCATCGCAGTATAAACCAGGCAGGGGTGTATTAACGAGCACTAACCTCGTTAACAGGTGAGAAACACATTAAATACCATCATAAGGTTAAGATAGACATTACAGTGAGAGCAAAGAGATCAGAGAATCTAAAGCCTGTAACCCTACCCTGAGAGATGTGTCAGTCAGACCATGTAACCCGACCTTGAGAGATGTGTCAGTCCCTGTAACGCTATCCTGAGAGATGTGTCAGACCCTGTAACCCTATCCTGAGAGATGTGTCAGTCAGACCTTGTAACCCTACCCTGAGAGATGTGTCAGTCAGACTCTGTAACCCGACCTGAGAGATGTGTCAGTCAGTCCCTGTAACCCTACCTGAGAGATGTGTCAGTCAGTCCATGTAACCCGACCTGAGAGATGTGTCAGTCAGTCCCTGTAACCCTACCCTGAGAGATGTGTCAGTCAGTCCTGTAACCCGACCCTGAGAGATGTGTCAGTCAGTCCATGTAACCCTACCCTGAGAGATGTGTCAGTCAGTCCCTGTAACCCGACCCTGAGAGATGTGTCAGTCAGTCCCTGTAACCCTACCCTGAGAGATGTGTCAGTCAGACCCTGTAACCCTACCCTGAGAGATGTGTCAGTCAGACCCTGTAACCCTACCCTGAGAGATGTGACAGTCCCTGTAACCCGACCCTGAGAGATGTGTCAGTCAGTCCCTGTAACCCTACCCTGAGAGATGTGTCAGTCAGATCCTGTAACCCTACCCTGAGAGATGTGTCAGTCAGACCCTGTAACCCTACCCTGAGAGATGTGACAGTCCCTGTAACCCTACCCTGAGAGATGTGTCAGTCAGACCCTGTAACCCTACCCTGAGAGATGTGTCAGTCAGACCCTGTAACCCTACGCTGAGAGATGTGTCAGTCAGTCCCTGTAACCCGACCCTGAGAGATGTGTCAGTCAGTCCCTGTAACCCGACCCTGAGAGATGTGTCAGTCAGACCCTGTAACCCTACCCTGAGAGATGTGTCAGTCAGACCCTGTAACCCTACCCTGAGAGATGTGACAGTCCCTGTAACCCTACCCTGAGAGATGTGTCAGTCCCTGTAACCCGACCTTGAGAGATGTGTCAGTCAGTCCCTGTAACCCTACCCTGAGAGATGTGTCAGTCAGATCCTGTAACCCTACCCTGAGAGATGTGACAGTCACTGTAACTCTACCCTGAGAGATGTGTCAGTCAGTCCCTGTAACCCTACCCTGAGAGATGTGTCAGTCACTGTAACTCTACCCTGAGAGATGTGTCAGTCAGTCCCTGTAACCCTACCCTGAGAGATGTGTCAGTCCCTGTAACCCTACCCTGAGAGATGTGTCAGTCAGACCCTGTAACCCTACCCTGAGAGATGTGTCAGACCCTGTAACTCTACCCTGAGAGATGTGTCAGTCCCTGTAACCCTACCCTGAGAGATGTGTCAGTCCCTGTAACCCTATCCTGAGAGATGTGTCAGTCCCTGTAACCCTACCCTGAGAGATGTGTCAGTCACTGTAACCCTATCCTGAGAGATGTGTCAGTCCCTGTAACCCTATCCTGAGAGATGTGTCAGTCCCTGTAACCCTATCCTGAGAGATGTGTCAGTCCCTGTAACCCTACCCTGAGAGATGTGTCAGTCACTGTAACCCTATCCTGAGAAATGTGTCAGTCACTGTAACCCTACCCTGAGAGATGTGTTAGTCCCTGTAACCCAACCCTGAGAGATGTGTCAGTCACTGTAACCCTATCCTGAGAAATGTGTCAGTCCCTGTAACCCTACCCTGAGAGATGTGTCAGTCCCTGTAACCCTATCCTGAGAGATGTGTCAGTCCCTGTAACCCTACCCTGAGAGGTGTGTCAGTCAGACCCTGTAACCCTACCCTGAGAGATGTGTCAGTCCCTGTAACCCTACCCTGAGAGATGTGTCGGCCCCTGTAACCCTACCCTGAGAGATGTGTCAGTCAGTCCCTGTAACCCTACCCTGAGAGATGTGTCAGTCAGACCCTGTAACCCTACCCTGAGAGATGTGTCAGTCAGACCCTGTAACTCTACCCTGAGAGATGTGTCAGTCCCTGTAACCCTACCCTGAGAGATGTGTCAGTCCCTGTAACCCTACCCTGTGAGATGTGACAGTCAGACCCTGTAACCCTACCCTGAGAGATGTGACAACAAGTGCTCTACTCAGAACTCCTTCACGGCAAACAAGCCAAAGGTAGGCAGCGGAAACATTACAAGGACACCCTCAAAGCCTCCCTGATAAAGTACGACATCCCTGGAAGAACCTGGCTAAAGACCGCACTAAGTGGAGGAAGTGCATCCGGGAGGGCGCTGAGCACCTCGAGTCTCGTCGCCGAGAGCATGCAGAAATGAAGCGCAGGCAGCGGAAAGAGCGTGCGGCTAACCAGTCCCACCCTCCCCTTCCCTCAACGACTATCTGTCTCACCTGTGACAGGGACTGTGGTTCTCGTATTGGACTGTACAGCCACCTAAGGATTCATGTTAAGAGAGAAAGCAATTGGCATCACGGAGACATGCCTCCAGGGTGACCAAGGCTGGGAACTCAACATCCAGGGGTATTCAACATTTAGGAAGGATAGACGGAAAGGAAAAGGAGGCATGTGACATTGTTGGTTAAAGAGGAAATTAATACAATAGTAAGAAAGGACATTAGCTTGGATGATGTGGAATCGGTATGGGTGGAGCTGCGGAATCCCAAGGGGCAGAAAATGCGAGTGGGAGTTGTGTACACACCACCAAACAGTAGTAGTAAAGTTGGGGACAGCATCAAACAAGAAATAAGGGATGCATGCAATAAAGGTACAGCAGTTATCATGGGTGACTTTTGTTGTGTATCTGTAAAGCATGCACTCCCATATTCCACCACCAGGGAGCGCATCACCTGAAGTCCCAACGGATCCCAGCATCCCTTTGGAGCACTGTATATAAGCCAGCCCCTAAGGCCTGTTCCTCAATCTGGAGTGTGTCAATAAAGACTGAGGTCATTGTTACTTCAACCTCCCTGTGTGCAGTCTCATCTGTGTTAGGAACACAATAACTGGTGACGAGAATACAGATCCAACGCAAAGATGCAGCAAACTGTGGGCATCCTGGAAAAGTTCTCGGAGGGTGAGGACTGGGAAGCCTATGTCGAACAGCTAGACCAGTACTTTGTAGCCAACGAGCTGGACGGAGAAGGAAGTGCTGCAAAAAGGAGAGCGGTCCTCCTCACGGTCTGTGGGGCACCGACCTACAGCCTCATGAAGAATCTTCTGGCTCCAGTGAAACCCACAGATAAGTCATATGAGGAGCTGTGTACACTGATTCGGGAGCATCTTAACGCATTGGGAGGGCGTGCTGATGGCGAGGTATCGGTTCTACACGTGTCAGCGATCTGAAGGTCAGGAAATAGTGAGCTACGTTGCCGAGCTAAGGCGATTTGCAGGGCAATGTGAGTTTGATGGCTACCTGGAGGAGATGCTCAGAGACTTCTTTGTACTGAGCATGGCCACGAGACCATCCTACAAAAACTTTTGACTGTCGAGACACCGACCCTCAGCAAGGCCATTGCGATAGCACAGGCGTTTATGTCCACCAGTGATAACACCAAACAAATCTCTCAGCACACAAGGGCTAGCAATGTTCATAAAATAACTGGAACTATGTTTGCGAGCAGAAATGTACAGGGCAGAAACCACGAGTCTGCAACTGCCAGCAGGCCTCAGGTGACCCAGATGACTCAGAGTCCGCAACAAAGGATGAATGGGAGTTAAATCACACTTTGTTGGCGATGTAGAGGCTTCCATTCAGCTTATTCATGCCGCTTCAAAGGGTATGTTTGCAAGAGCTGTGGAACAATGGGGCACCTCCAATGAGCTGCAAGCTCTGCAAAACCTGCTAACCACCATGTGGCAGAGGAAGATCGCTCCATGGTGGATCAAAGCAATTTCGAGCCTCAGAGAGAGGAGACAGATGCTGAAGTACACAGGTGCACACATTTTCGATGAAATGTCCACCTATAATGCTAAATGTAAAATTGAATGGCTTACCCGTAGCCATGGAACTGGACACTGGCGCTAGCCAATCCACCATGAGTAAAAAGATGTTTGAGAGACTGTGGTGCAACAAGGCACTCAGACCAGCCACACAAAACTGAGAACGTACACCAAAGAGCTCATCACTGTCCTGGGCAGCGCCATGGTCAAGGTCACTTACGAGGGCACGGTGCACGAACAGCCACTCTGGATTGTCCCGGGCGATGGCCCCATACTGCTTGGAAGGAGCTGGAAGGACAAAATCCGCTGGAACTGGGATGACATCCGAGCACTATCACAATGCGATGAGGCCTCATGTACCCAGGTTCTTAACAAATTTCCTTCCCTTTTTGAGCCAGGCATTGAAAACTTTTCCAGGACGAAGGTGCGATTCCACTTGGTTCTAGAGGCACGACCCATTCACCACAAGGCGCGAGCGGTACCTCACATGATGAGGGAGGGAGTGGAAATCGAGCTGGACAGGCTGCAACGCGAGGGCATCATCTCCCCAGTGGAATTCAGCGAGTGGGCCAGCCCGATTGTTCCAGTACTCAAAGGTGATGGCACGGTCAGGATTTGCGGCGATTATAAAGTAACTATTAATCGTTTCTCACTACAGGACCAATATCCGCTACCGAAGGCAGACGACCTATTTGCGACGCTAGCAGGAGGCAAGACGTTCACCAAGCTCGACCTGACTTCGGCATTGATACGCCCTTACTATACAGTATAAATGCACACGAGGCCCATGCTTGAGAGAAGGTTAGTCTGTGACCTGTCTTTTATTCCTTAGCACTCAAGTGCAGGAAGTGGGTGAAGCTTCCCCTTTTATATCTGAAGGTCCAGGTTAGGAGTGCCTCCCACAAGTTCACCACCTCGTGGTCATTGTTCTCAACTTAGGTCAGATTATACATGGGTTACATTGCTGGTTGAATACATGACAAGCCTACATGACACAGGAGCTGGAGGAGTCTTCGAAGGGCCTCACCTGCATCAACACGCACAAGGGACTGTTCATCTACAACAGATGCCCGTTTGGAATTCGGTTGGCTGCAGCGATCTTCCAGAGAATCATGGAGAGCCTACTCAAGTCGGTTGCATGCATGGTGGTTTTTCAGGACGACATATTGGTCACGGGTTGGGACATCGCGGAGCACCTACAAAATCTGGAGGAGGTCCTCCAGCGACTGGATCGCATAGGGCTGCAGCTGAAGAGGTCGAAATGCGTCTTCATGGCAACAGAAGTGAAATTTTGGGGGAAATTTCGGCCCACAGACGCCAAGACAGAGGCTATCAGGAACACGCCCAGGCCACAGAATGTCACAAAGCTGCGGTCGTTCCTGGGACTCCTCAACTATTTTGGTAACTACCTACCAGGGTTAAACACCCTCTTAGAGCCCCTACATGTATTATTGCGTAAAGTTGAGAACTGGGTACGGGGAAAAAAACAAGTAATTGCTTTTGAGAAAGCCAGAAACATTTTATGCTCCAACAAGCATAACGTGTATAACGTGTAAAAGACTTGTGTTAGCATGTGATGCGTCATCGTACAGAGTCGGGTGTGTATTACAACAAGCTAACGTTGGGGGAAAGTTGCAACCTGTCGCCTATGCCTCCACGAGCTTGTCTAAGGCCGAGAGGGCCTACAGCATGATTGAGAAAGAGGCATTAGCGTGTATGTTCGGGGTAAATAAAATGAATCAGTACCTGTTTGGCCCCAAATTTGAGCTGGAGACCAATCACAAGCCCCTCATACCCCTGTTCGCTGAAAACAAGAGGATAAATTCTATGCCTCAGCCCGCATACAAAGGTGGGCACTCGCGCTATCAGCGTATAACTATACCATCCGCCACAGGCCAGGCACCGAGAACTGTGTGGATGCTCTCAGTCGGCTACCATTGCCCACCACGGGAGTGGAAATGGCGCAGCTGCAAACTTGTTGATGGTGGCACAACCCGCAGATTTGTTGATGGTCATGGAAGCGTTTGAAAATGATAAATCACCTGTCACGGCCCGCCAGATTAGGACTTGGACCAGCCAAGATCCTCCGCTGTCCCTAGTAAAAAACTGTGTACTGCATGGGAGCTGGGCCAGCATCCCCGTTGAAATGCAAGAGCTAATCAAGCCGTTCTAGCGGCGAAAGGACGAGCTGTCCATTCAGGCAGACTACCTGTTGTGGGGTAAACACGTAGTGCTACCCAAAAAGGGCAGGGAGACGTTCATCTCGGATCTCTACAGCACACTCCCGGGTATAGTAATGATGAAAGCGATAGCCAGATCCCACGTGTGGTGGCCCGGTATCGACTCTGACTTAGAGTCCTGTGTACCGCAATGCCGCGTGTGTGCTCAGTTGAGCAACATGCCCAGAGATGTACCACTAAGTTTGTGATCCTGGCCCTCCAGACCATGGTCGAGGATCCATGTCGACTATGCGGGCCCGTTTCTCGGTAAAATGTTCCTGGTGGTGGTGGATGCTTTTTCAAAATGGATTGAATGTGAAATAATGTCGGGAAGCACCGCCATCGCCACCATTGAAAGCCTGAGGGACATGTTTGCCACCCACGGCCTGCCTGACATACTGGTCAGTGACAATGGGCCATGTTTCACCAGTGCCGAATTTAAAGAATTCATGACCCACAAGGGATCAAACATGTCACCTCGGCCCCGTTTAAACCAGCTTCCAATGGGCAGGCAGAGCGGGCAGTACAAACCATCAAACAGAGCCTTAAACAGAAGGCTCACTCTAAACCAGCCTGTCCCGAGTACTGCTCAGCTACCGCACGAGACCCCACTCGCTCACAGGTGTGCCCCCGGCTGAGCTACTCATGAAAAGGACACGTAAAACCAGACTCTTGCTGGTTCACCCCAACCTGCATGATCAGGTAGAGAGCAGACGGCAGCAACAAAATGTAAACGATGGTCGTGCCACTGTGTCACGGAAAATTGATCTGAATGACCCTGTGTATGTGCTAAACTATGGATATGGTCCCAAGTGGATTGCGGGCACGGTGATAGCTAAAGAAGGGAGTAGGGTGTTTGTCGTCAAACTAGACAATGGATAAATTTGCAGAAAGCACCTGGACCAAACGAGGCTGCGGTTCACAGACTGCCCTGAACAACCCACAGCAGACACCACCTTTTTCGAGTCCACAACACACACCCAAAGGATCAACGACACCACCCTGGACCAGGAAATTGAACCCATCACGCCCAACAGCCCAGCAAGGCCAGGCTCACCCAGCAGCCCTGCAGGACCAACAACAAGCCAGCCCAGCGAGAGCACAGCCAACACACCAGAATAGACATTTGTACCGAGACGGTCCACCAGGGAAAGAAAGGCTCCCGACCGCCTCAACTTGTAAATAGTTTTCACTTTGACTTTGGGGGGGAGTGACGTTGTGTATCTGTAAAGCATGCACTCCCATGTTCTGCCACCAGGGAGCGCATCACCTGAAGTCCGAACGGATCCCAACATCCCTTGGGAGCACTGTATATAAGCCGGCCCCTAAGGTCTGTTCCTCACTCTGGAGTGTCTCAATAAAGATTGCGGTCACTGTTACTTCAACCTCCCTGTGTGCAGTCTAATCTGTGTTAGGAACACAATAACTTTAATCTACATATTGATTGGGCTAACCAAACTGGTAGCAATGCAGTGGAGGAGGATTTCCTGGAGTGTATTAGGGATGGTTTACCGGACCAATATGCCAGGGAACCAACCAGGGAGCTGGTCATCCTCGACTGGGTGATGTGTAATGAGAAAGGACTAATTAGCGATCTTGTTGTGCGAGACCCCTTGGGAAAGAGTGACCATAACATGGTAGAATTCTTTATTAGGATGGAGAGTGACACAGTTAATTCAGAAACTAGGGTCCTGAACTTAAGGAAAGATAACTTTGATGGTTTGAGGCGTGAATTGGCTAGAATAGACTGGCAAATGATACTTAAAGGGTTGCCGGTGGATAGGCAATGAGAAACATTTAAAGATCACATGGATGAACTTCAGCAATTGTCTGGAGTAAAAATAAAACGGGGAAGGTGGCTCAACCGTGGCTAACAAGGGAAATTAAGGATAGTGTTAAATACAAGGAAGAGGCATATAAATTGGCCAGAAAAAGCAGCGAACCTGAGGACTGGGAGAAATTTAGAATCCAGCAGAGGAGGATAAAGGGTTTAATTAAGAGGGGTAAAATAGAGTACGAGAAGAAGCTTGCCGGGAACATAAAAGCTGACTGCAAAAGCTTCTATAGATATGTGAAGATAAAAAGATTAGTGAAGACAAACGGAGGTCCCTTGCAGTCGGATTCAGGTGAATTTATAATGGGGAACAAAGAAATGGCAGACCAATTGAACAAATACTTTGGTTCTGTCTTCACGAAGGAAGACACAAATAACCTTCCGAAAGTACGAGGGGATCGAGGGTCCAGTGAGAAGGAGGAACTGAAGGATAACCTTATTAGACGGGAAATTGTGTTAGGGAAATTGATGGGATTGAAGATCGATAAATCCCCGGGGCCTGATAGTCTGCATCCCAGAGTACTTAAGGAAGTGGCCCTAGAAATAGTGGATGCATTGGTGATCATTTTCCAACAGTCTATCGACTCTGAAATCAGTTTCTATGGACTGGAGGGTAGCTAATGTAACACCACTTTTTAAAAAGGGAGGGAGAGAGAAAGCGGGTAATTATAGACCGGTTAGCCTGACATCAATAGTGGGGAAAATGTTGGAATCAATTATTAAGGATGAAATTGCAGCGCATTTGGAAAGCAGTGACAGGATCGGTCCAAGTCAGCATGGATTTATGAAAGGGAAATCATGCTTGACAAATCTTCTGGAATTTTTTGAGGATGTAACTAGTAGAGTGGACAAGGAAGAACCAGTGTATGTGGTGTATTTGGACTTTCAAAAGGCTTTTGACAAGGTCCCACACAAGAGATTGGTGTGCAAAATCAAAGCACATGGTATTGGGGGTAACATACTGACGTTGATAGAAAACTGGTTGGCAGACAGGAAGCAGAGAGTCGGGATAAATGGGTCCTTTTCAGAATGGCAGGCAGTGGCTGGTGGAGCGCCGCAGGGCTCAGTGCTGGGACCCCAGCTCTTTACAATATACATCAATGATTTGGATGAAGGAATTGAGTGTAATATCTCCAAGTTTGCAGATGACACTAAACTGGGTGGCAGTGTGAGCTGTGAGGGGGATGCTAAGAGGCTGCAGGGTGATTTGGACAGGTTTGGTGAGTGGGCAAACGCATGACAGATGCAGTATAATGTGGATAAATGTGAGGTTATCCACTTTGGGGGCAAAAACGCGAAGACAGAATATTATCTGAACGGTGGCAGATTAGGAAAAGGGGAGGTGCAACGAGACCTGGGTGTCATGGTTCATCAGTCATTGAAGGTTGCATACAGGTGCAGCAGGCGGTAAAGAAGGCAAATGTTGGCTTTCATTATTAGTATCGGAGCAGAGAGGTCTTACTGCAGTTGTACAGGACCTTGGTGAGGCCTCACCTGGAATATTGTGTTGAATTTTGGTCTCCTAATCTGAGGAAGGATGTTCTTGCTATTGAGGGAGTGCAGCGAAGGTTCACCAGACTGATTACCGGGATGGCCGGATTGACATTTGAGGAGAGACTGGATCAACTGGGCCTTTATATATTGAAGTTTAGAAGGATGAGAGGGGATCTCGTACAAACATACAAAATTTTGACCGGGCGGAACAGGTTCGATGTGGGTAGATTGTTCCTGATGTTGGGGAAGTCCAGAACCAGGGGACACAGTCTTAGGATAAGGGGTAGGCCATTTAGGACTGAGATGAGGAGAAACTTCTTCACTCAGAGAGTTGTTAACCTGTGGAATTCCCTGCCGCAGAGAGTTGTTGATGCCAGTTCATTGGATATATTCAAGAGGGAGTTAGATATGGCCCTTACGACTAAAAGGATCAAGGGGTATGGAGAGAAAGCAAGAAAGGGGTACTGAGGGAATGATCAGCCATGATCTTATTGAATGGTGGTGCAGGCTCGAAGGGCCAAATGGCCTACTCCTGCACCTATTTTCTATGTTTCCTCGATTCCGGGGGACTGCCTTTGATGATGATGATGATGAGTACTGCCCCACTGACAGTGCAGCGCACCCTCAGTACTGTCCCTCCAACAGTGCGGCGCTCCCTCAGTACTGCCCCTCCGACAGTCCAGCGCTCCCTCAGTACTGCCCCTCCGACAGTCCAGCGCTCCCTCAGTACTGCCCCTCCGACAGTGCTGCGCTCCCTCAGTCCTGCCCCATTAGTTACTGATTGCCAACCCGAGAATGAACCATTTATCCCGACTCTCTGTTTTCTGTTACTTAGCCAATCCACTAACCGTGCTAATATATTACCCCCAGCCCCGTGAACTTTTATCTTGTGCAGTAACCTTTTATGTCGAACCTTGTCAAATGCCTTCTGGAAGTCCAAATACACCACATCCACTGGTTCCCTTTCAGCTACTCTGTTCGTTACATCCTCAAAGAATTCCAGAAAATTTGTCAAACATGATTTCCCCTTCATAAATCTATGCTGACTCTGCCTGATTGAATTTTGCTTTTCCAAATGTCCTGCTACTGCTTCTTTTATAATGGACTGCAACATTTTCCCAACCACAGATGTCAGGCTAACTGGTCTATAGTTTCCTGCTTTTTGTCTGCCCCCTTTTTTAAGTAGGAACGTTACATTTGCAGTTTTGCAATCTGCTGGGACCTCCCCAGAATTCAGGAAATTTTGGTAAATTACAACCAATGCATCCACTATCCCTGCCGCTACTTCTCTTCAGACCCTAGGATGCAAGCCATCAGGTCCAGGGAATTTATCCGCCTTTAGTCCCATTATCTTACTGAGTACCACCTCCTTAGTGATTGTGATTGTGTTAAGTTCCTCCCCGCTATAGCCCCTTGACTATCCACTGTTGGGATATTTTAAACTGTAACCTACATGTATGTATGAGAGAAAGAGAGTTTGGCATTGTTAGGTAGTGGGGAACAAAGTATGTTCTGCAGTTTTGTAAAGTTTGGTGCAGTTAGTGCAATATAATGGTTTTAAGTTGGTGGGGGCTTGGAACATGGAATATTTTGAGGACACTTACGTATATGTGAGGCTCGGAGATTGTTATAACTAGGGGGCACAGTCTCAGGATAAGGGGTCGGTTATTTATGACAGATGAGGAGGAATTTATTCACTCAGGGAGTTGTGAATCTTTGGAATTCTCTAGCCGAAAGGGCTGTGGATGCTGAGTCGATGAGTATATTCAAGGCTGAGGTCGATTTTTGGAATCAAGGGATATGGGGACCGGGCGGGGAAGTGGAGTTGAGATCGAAGATCAGCCATGATCTTATTGAATGGTGGAGCAGGCTCGAGGGGCCATACGGCCTACTTCTGCTCCTAATTCTTATGATCTTACAATGTAAGGGATACACTTCCTGAATATAAACAATGTAATCTGCATTGCTAATCCCTAAGGGGTTTGCTGTGACTGAATAGCAAGCTAGGTGATTGGTAAGGACGTAATCGGGGCCCAGGGGAGGCGTGAGTTCAGGGCCAGGGGCCCAGGGGCAGCACGGGCCCAGCCCACACTGCGATATGTGTGCACACTAGGTCTGTGCAGCAGAGCTGGTCTCCAGTCGTCTTGGCTAACCCTTGCCACTGGACCAAGACCTAGCTCTGTCAAGCCCGTGTGGTGGCTGGTGTGCAACGGGTCACCCCACGTTAAAAAAATCCACGCACAGGTATCTTCCACCCTTCAGGATGTAGTTCAGGATCTGGAATATTAGGTCCTTCATTGAAACACCTGTGAACTCATCCCTTTTTAGCATGGAAGCAAGTCATCCTTGCTTCGAGGGACTGCCTATGATCATGATTTTTAGTGTCCTCTACCATAAAGACAGATACAAAATATTTGTTCAGAGTTTCTGCCAACTCCATGTTCCCCATCACTAATTCCCCGGTCTCGTCCTCTAAGGGACCAACATTTACTTTAGCCACTCTTTTCCTTTTTATGTACCTGTAGAAAGTCTTGCTATCTCTTTTTATATTTCGTGTTAGTTTACTTTCATAGTCTAGCTTCCCTTTCTTAATCATTTTGTTAGTCATTCTTTGCTGGCTTTTAAAAGCTTCCCAATCTTCTGTCCTCTCACTAGTTTTGGCCACTTTGTATGCCCTTGTTTTTAATTGGATAGCATCCTTTATTTCTTTAGTTAGCCATGGATGGCTATCTTTTCTTTTACACCCTTTCCTCCTCACTAGAATATATTTTTCTTGAGAGTTATGAAATATCTCCTGAAATGTATGCCACTGTTCATCAACCGTCCTACACTTTAATCTATTTTCCCAGTCCACTTTAGCCAACTCTGTCCTATACATTCAACATCTCCTTTATTATTCAACATCTCCTTTATTTAAGTTTAGTTCGCAGGTTTGAGATCCAACTTTCTCACCCTCCATCTGAATATAAAATTCAATCATGTTATGGTCTCTCATTCCAAGGGGATCCTTTACTAGGAGATTGTGTATTAATCCTGTCTCATTACACATGATCAAATCTAAGATAGCCTGCCCCCTGGTTGGTTCCGTTACATACTGCTGAAGGAACCTGTCCCTTACGCACTCTATGAACTCTTCCTCAAGGCTACCCTGACCAATTTGATTTGTCCAATCAATATGGAGGTTAAAATCACCCATGATTATTGCTGTTCCCTTTTTACAAGCGCCCACTATTTGCTGGTTTGTGCTCTGACCAACAGAGTTGCAACTGTTAGGGGGCCTACAAACTATGCCCACCAGTGACGTTTTCTCCTTATTATTCCTTATCTGCACCCAAACTGTTTCAACATCCTGATCATTTGAGCCAATATCGTTTCTCACTATTGCAATGAGTCCATCCTTTATCAACAGAGCTACCCCACCTCCTTTTACTTTCTGTCTGTCCTTCCGAATTGTCAAGTACCCCTGAATGTTTAGTTCCCAGTCTTGGTCACCTTGCAACTACGTCTCTGTAATGGCTATCAGATCATATCCATTTATATCTATTTGTGCCGACAGCTCATCTAATTTGATATGAATGCTGCGTGCATTCAGATAAAGAGCTTTTGAATGTATTTTCTTACCATTTTCTCCTGCTATGGCCCCCATATCTGATATACTTATGTTTATAGATCCTGTCCCTTCCTGTCACGCTCTGGTTTTCCTTTCCCCCAATGCTACCCGGCTCTATCGCCTTCACTATGTTCTTTGAGCTTTTAGGTTTCTGCCCACCTGAACCGCCACCCCCCCCAACTAATTAGTTTAAAGCTCACTCTGCAGCACGTTCCAAGTGGAGTTCGTCATGACGGAACAGCTCCTTCTTACCCCAGTACTGGTGCCAGTGCCCCAGGAACCAAGACTCATGTCTCCCACACCAGTCTTTGAGCCACGAGTTTAGCTCTCTGATCTTATTGAACCGATGTAAATTTGCTCGTGGCTCGGGTCGTAGTCCAGAGATTATTATCTTTGTGGTTCTGCTTTTTAATTTGGCCCTTAGATGCTCACAGTCCCTTAGCAGAACCTTCTTGTCTGTCCCATCTATATCGTTGTTACCCACGTAGACCTTGACAACTGGATCTTCCCCCTCCCACTGCAAGTTTCTCTCCAAGCCCTGAGGAGATGTCCTTAACCCTAGCACTGGGCAGGCAACACAGCCTTTGGGACTGACGCTCTCGGCTGCAGAAAGTTGTATCTATCCCCCTAATGATACTGTCCCTACTACTACAATGTTTCTTTTTGCTCCCCCTGCCTGAATGGCCTCCCGTACCATGGTACTATGGTCAGTTTGCTCATCCTCCCTGCAGTCCCTGCTCTCGTCCACACAGGGAGTAAAAGTCTCGAATCTGTTGGACAAGAGCAAGGGCCAAGGCTCCTCCGTCACTACCTCCTGAATCCCCATACCTTCCTGACTCGTAGTCACACCCTTCTGTCCTTGACCGCTAGACAAATCTGAGATAGTTAACCTCAGGGGTTACTAAGGGACGGTTGCCGAGGGCCAAGGGACCGGTTGCTGAGAGCCAAGGGACAGGTTGCCGAGGAGCAAGGGACCGATTGCCGAGGGCCAAGGGACCGATTGCCGAGGGCCAAGGGACCGGTTGCCGAGGAGCAAGGGACCGATTGCCGAGGAGCAAGGGACCGATTGCCAAGGGCCAAGGGACGGTTGTCGAGGAGCAAGGGACCGATTGCCGAGGAGCAAGGGACCGATTGCCGAGGAGCAAGGGACCGATTGCCGAGGGGCAAGGGACCGGTTGCTGAGAGCCAAGGGATAGGTTTCTGAGGGCCAAGGGACCGGTTCTAAGGGCCAAATAAAGGGTTGCTAAGGGCCAAGAGACCACTGGTTGCTGAGGGCCAAGCTACTGGTTGCTGAGGGCCAAGCTACTGGTTTCTGAGGGCAAAGTGATGGTAGTTGAAGGCCAAGGGACCCGTTGTTAATGGCCAAGGGACCGGTTGCTGAAAGCCAAGGGACAAATGACCGGTTGCTAAGAGCCAAGTGCCTTGCTGCCCAGAGCGAAATGACCGGTGGCTGAAGGCTAAGGATCAGGCAGCTGAGCCTGAAGGGACTGGTGGTTAAGGGCCAAGGCACCGGTTACTAAGGGCCAAGTGTTGGTTACTGTGGGCAAAGGGATCGGTTGCTAAGGGGCAAGAGACCGGTTGCTTAGGGCCAAGAGACCGGTTGCTAAGTGCCAAGTGACTGGATACTAAGAGTGAAATGACCGGAGGCTGAGTGTCAAGGGACTGATGGCTGAGGGCCAAAGCACCGGATGCTAAGGGCCAAGTGTTGGTTGCTTTGGGCCAAGGGGCCAGTTGCTAAGGGTGAAAGGACCATTCCTAAGTGGCAAGTGTTCGCTGCTAAGGGCCAAAGAACCGGTTGCTAAGGGCCAAGAGACTGGTTGCTAAGTGCCAAGTTCCTTGCTGCTAAGAGCGAAACGACCGGTGGCTGAGGGCTAAGGATCAGGCAGCTGAGCGTGAAGGGACTGGTGGCTGAGGGCCAAGGCACCAGTTGCTAAGGGCCAAGTGTTGGCTACTGTGGGCCAAGGGACCAGTTGCTAAGTGGCAAGTGTTGGCTGCTGATGACAAAGGGACTAATTGCTAAGGGTCGGTGGCTAAGAGCCAATGGATCAATGGCTAAGAGCCAATGGACCGGTGGCTAAGGGCTAATGGGCCAGTGGCTAAGGGCCAATCGACCGGTGGCTAAGGGCCAATGGGCCGGTGGCTAAGGGCCAAGCTGCCGGTTGCTGAGGGCCAAGCTGCTGGTTGCTGAGGGCCAAGCTGCTGGTTGCTGAGGGCCAAGCTGCCGGTTGCTGAGGGCAAATCTATGGTGGGTAAGGGCCAAGGGTCTGGTTGCTGAGGGCCAAACGACGGATGGCTGAGTGTCAACGGACTGATTGCTGAGGGCCAAGGGACCGGTTGGTCAGGGCGAATAGACCGGTTGCTGAGGGCGAAGGGACCGGTTGCTAAGTGCCAAAAGTCCAGTTACTGAGGGCCAAGGGACCAGTTGCTGAGGGCCAAGTGACCCTTTGCTAAGTGCCAAGGAATCAGTGACTGAAGGTCAAGGGACCGGTGACTGCGGGCCAAGGTACCGGTGACTGCGGGCCAAGGGACCGGTGGCTGCGGGCCAAGGGACCGGTTGCTGAGGGCCAAGGGACTGGTTGCAGAGAGCCAAGGGACCGGTTCCTGACGGCCAAATGACCAGTTGCTAAGAGCCAAATGACTGGTTGCTAAGGGCTAAATAACCATTTGCTAAGGGCTAAATGGCCATTTGCTAAAGTCCAAATGACCAGTTGCTGAGGGCCGTGGGTCTGATGGCTGAGGGCCGTGGGTCTGGTGGCTGAGGCCAAGGGACTGGTTGCTGAGGGCCAAGGGATCGGTTCCTGAGGGCCAAGAGTACCGGTTGCTCAGGGCTAAGGGACTAATTGCTAAGGGCCAAGAGACCGGTTGCTAAGGGCCAAGGAACCGGTTGCTAATGGCCAAAGGACTGGTTGCTAGGGACGAAGGGACCGATGGCTGAGGGTTAAGCGATGGTGGTTGAGGGCCAAGGGACCCGTTGCTAAGTGCCAAGTAACCTGTTACTCAGGGCCAAGGGATCGATTGCTAAGGTCCAACTAACTGGTTTCTATGGACCAAAGAACCATTTGCAGAGGGCCAAGGGACATGTTGCCTAGGGCCAAGGGACCCGTTGCTAAGAGCCAAGTTGCAGAGGGGCAAGGGGCTTTAGCTAATGGACCAATTGCTAAGGGACAAGGGACCGGTTGCTAATGGCCAAGTGTTGGTGTCTAAGGGCCAAGCGACCATTGCTCAGGGCCAAAGGACCGGTGCTGAGGGCCAAGGGATTGGTGGCTGAGGATCAAGAGACCGTTTGCTGAGGGTTAAGGGACTGGTGGCTGAGGATCAATGGACCTGTGGCTAAGGGCCAATGGACTGGTGGCTAAGAGCCAATGGACCGGTGGCTGAGGCCCAAAGGGCTGGTGGCTAAGGCCCAAAGGGCCGGTGGCTAAGGGCCAAAGGGCCGGTGGCTAAGGGCCAAATTACCATTTGCTAAATGTCAAATGACCAATTGCTGAGGGCTAAGGGACCGGTTGCTAATGGCCAAAGGACTGGTTGCTAGGGGCAAAGGGACCGGTGGCTGAGGGCTAAGCGATGGTGGTTGATGGCCAAGGGACCTGTTGCTAAGGGCCTAGAGACTGATTGCTAAGAGCCTTGAGACTGGTTGCTAAGAGTCAAGGGACTGGTTGCTAAGGGCCAAGTGACTGGTTGCTAAGGGCCTAGAGACTGGTTGCTAAGGGTCAAGGAGCTGGTTGCTAAGGGTCAAGGGGCTGGTTGCTAAGGGCCATGGGACTGGTTGCTAAGTGCCAAGTGAGCGGTTGCTAAGCGCCAAGTGAGCTGTTGCTAAAGGCCAACTGACCATTTGCGAAGTGCCAAGTGGCCCTTTGCTATGTGCCAAGTTAGCCTTTGCTATGTGCCAAGTGACCGTTTGCTAAATGCCAATTAACTGGCTGCTAAGGGGCAAACAACCGATGGCTGCGGGCCATGGGACCGCTTGCTGAGGGCCAAGGGACCGGTGTTTGAGGGCCAAGAGGCCAGTTGCTTAATGCCAAGTGACCGGTTGCTAAGTGCCAAGGGATCGGTGACTGAAGGTCAAGGGACCGGTTGCTAAGGGCTAAAGGACCTGTGGCTGCCGGCCAAAGGTCCGGTGGCTGCAGGCCCAGAGACCGGTTGCTGAGGGCCAAGCTGCCGGATGCTGAGGGCTAAGAGACCGGTTGCCGAGGGCACTGGGTCTGGTGGCTGAGGAGCAAGGGACTGGTTGCTAAGGGCCAAGGGACTTTATTTTTCATGTAAAGCCTTTTATTGTATATTTTGAATGTTACATATGGATTATAATAGCACATGTGAATTACGCATTTTAATGATGAATGCATTGTGGGGCTGGAATTCCCACCAATGAATGTAATGCTTTATTTCTCATAGCCGGTGGGAAATGAATTGGTGTGTGAGTTGTACAAAAGTGAATGATTCCCATCTCTCAAGGAAAAGGCTTGGAACAGATGCGGAGATGGGTACACGGCACAAATTCAGGAGGTTCTTGCGACTTCTTTAGATAAGCATTCAGCATGCAGATAGCAACTCCTGGTAAAGCAACGACAAAACTCACTAACTTCCAGATAGGACCTGCTGCAGGGCCAAGGGATTGGATGCAAAGAGCGAAACGTCCAGCGGCTGACGGATAAGTATCGGGCGGGACTGTTGTCTGAGGGCCAAAGCACTGGTTGCTAAGGGCCGAGTGTTGGCTGCTAACGCCCAAGGGACTGTTTGCTAAGGGCCAAGGGATCGTTTGCTAAGTGGCAAGTGTTTGCTGCTAAGGCCCAAGGGACCGGTTGCTAAGGGTCGAGGGACCGGTTTCTTAGGGCCAAGGGACGGGTTGCTTAGGCCAAGTGACCAGTTGCTAAGTGCCAAGGGCCTTGTGTCTGGTGGCTGAGGGGCAAGGGACTGGTTGCTAAGGGCCAAGGCACCAGCTGCTAAGTACCTAGAGACTGGTTGCTAATGGCCAAGTGACCAGTTGCTGAGTGCAAAGTGACCTATTGCTCAGGGCCAAGGGATCGATTGCTAAGGTCCAACTGACTGGTTTCTAAGGACCAAAGAACAGTTTGCAGAGGGCCAAGGGACAGGTTGCCTAGGGCCAAGGCCCGATTGCTAAGGGCCAAGTTGCTGAGGGCCAAGGGACCTGTGGCAAAGGGACCAGTTGCTAAGGGACAAGGGACCGGTTGCTAATGGCCAAGTGTTGGTTGCTAAGGGCCAAGCGACCATTGCTCAAGGCCAAAGGACCGGTGGCTGAGGGCCAAGGGACTGGTGGCTAAGGGTCAATGAACCGGTGGCTAAGGGCCAGTGGACCGATGGCTAAGGGCCAATGGACTGGTTGCTAAGGGCCAAGAGACTGATGGCTAAGGGCCAAGGGACCAGTGGCTAAGTCCAAGGGACCGGTTGCTATGGGCCAAGGAACCGGAAGCTAAGGGCCAAAGGGCCGGTGGCTAAAGGCCAAGGGGCCAGTGGCTAAGGGCCAAGGGACCGGTTGCTAATGGCCAAGGGGCCGATTGCTAAGGGCCAAGGTACCGGTTGTTAAGGGCCATGGGGCCGGTTGCTAAGGGCCAAGGGACCAGTTGCTAAGGGCCAAGGGACAAGTTACTAAGGGTCAAGTGACCAGTTGTTAAGGGCCTCGTGACAGGTTGCTAAGGGCCAAGGGACTGATTGTTGAGGGCCAAGGGACCGATTGCCAAGGGCCTTGTGTCTGGTGGCTGAGGGGCAAGGGACTGGTTGCTAAGGGCCAAGGGACCGGCTGCTAAGTACCTAGAGACTGGTTGCTAAGGGCCAAGGGACTGGTTGCTGAGGGCCAAACGACAGGTAGCTGAGTGTCAAGGGACTGATTGCTGAGGGCCAAGGGAACGGTTGGCCAAGGCGAATGGACCGGTTGTTGTGGGCCAAGTGACCAGTTGCTGAGGGCCAAGTGTACCGGTTGCTAAGGACCAAGGGACTGATTGCTAAGGGCGAAGGACCGGTGGCTGAGGGCCAAGGGACCGGTGGCTGATGGCGATGGGACCGGTGACTGAGTACGATGGGACCTGTGGATGAAGGCCAAGCGATGGTGGTTGAGGGCCAACGGACCCGTTGCTGAGGGCCAAGCGACTGGTTGCTAAGGGCCTAGAGACTGGTTGCTAAGGGTCAAGGAGCTGGTTGCTAAGGGTCAAGTGGCTGTTTGACAAGGTCCAAGGGACTAGTTGCTAAGAGCCAAGTGAGTGATTGCTAAGCGCCAAGTGAGCTGTTGCTATAGGCCAACTGACCATTTGCGAAGTGCCAAGTGACCCTTTGCTATGTGCCAAGTGACTGTTAAATTAACTGGTTGCTAAGTGCCAAGGGACCGGTTGCTAAGGGCCAAGGGACAGGTTGCTAAGGTCCAAGGGACTGATTGCTGAGGGCCAAGGGACTGGTTGCTGAGGGCCAAGAGACCGGTTGCCAAAGGCCTTTTGTCTGGTGGCTGAGGGGCAAGGGACTGGTTGCTCAGCGCCAAGGGACCGGCTGCTAAGTACCTCGAGACTGGTTGCTAAGGGGCAAGGGACTGATTGCTGAGGGCCAAACGACAGGTGGCTGCGTGTCAAAGGACTGATTGCTGAGGGCCAAGGGAACAGTTGGTCAAGGCGAATGGACCAGTTGCTGAGGGCCAAGTGACCGGTTGCTGAGGGCTAAGGAACCGGTTACTGAGGGCTTAGGGATCGGTGGCTGAGGGCCAAGGGACCGGTGTCTGAGTGCCAAGGGACTGGTTGCTAATGGCCGAGGGACCGGTGACTGAGGGCGACGGGACCGGTGGCTGAGGACAATGGGACCGGTAACTGAGGGCCAACGGACCCGTTGCTGGGCCAAGCGACTGGTTGCTAAGGGCCTAGAGACTGGTTGCTAAGGGTCAAGGGACTGGTTGCCAAGGACCAAGGGACTAGTTGCTAAGTGCCAAGTGAGCGGTTGCTAAGCGCCAAGTGAGCGGTTGCTACGGGCCAACTGACCATTTGCGAAGTGCCAAGTGATCCTTTGCTAAATGCCAAGTGACCGTTTGCTAAATGTCAAATAACTGGTTGCTAAGTGCCAAGGGACTGGTTGCTGAGGACCAAGGGATCGGTGGCTGAATGTCAAGGGACCGGCTGCTAAGGGCCAAACAAACGATGGCTGCGGGCCATGGGACCGGTTGCTGAGGGCCAAGTGACCGGTTGCTAAATGCCAAGGGATCGGTGACTGAAGGTCAAGGGACCGGCTGCAAAGGACTAAGAGACCTGTGGCTGCGGTCCAAGGGACCAGTTGCTGAGGGCCAAGCTGCCGGTTGCTGAGGGAAAATCTATGGTAGGTTAGGGCCAAAGGTCTGGTTGCTGAGGGCCAAGGGATCGGTTGCTGAGGGTCAAGAAACCGGTTGCCGAGTGCCTTGGGTCTGGTGGCTGAGGAGCAAGGGACTCGTTGCTCAGGGCCAAGGGACTGGTTGCTAAGGGCCAAGGGTCTGGTTGCTAAGGGCCAAGGGACTAGTTGCTGAGGGCCAAACGACGGGTGGCTGAGTGTCAAAGGACTGATTGCTGAGGGCGAAGGGACCGGATGGTCAGGGTAAAGCGTATCGGTTGCTGAGGGCAAAGCTTCCCGATGCTGAGGGCGAAGCGTACTGGTTGCTAAGGGTCAAGTGTACCGGTTGCTAAGGGCCAAGAGAACCGGTTGCTAAGAGTCAAGGGTACCGGTTACTACGGGCCAAGGGTACCGGTTGCTAAGGGCCAAAGATACCGGTTGCTAAAGGCCAAGGGTACTGGTTGCTAAGGGCCTCAGGTACCGGTTGCTAAGGGCCAAGGGAACGGTTGCTTCGGGCCAAGTGACCAGTTGCTAAGTGCCAAGTGTTTGCTGCTAATGGCCAAGGGACCGGTTGCTTAGGGCCAAGGGACCAGTTGCTGAGTGCAAAGTGACCTATTGCTCAGGGCCAAGGGATCGATTGCTAAGGTCCAACTGACTGGTTTCTAAGGACCAAAAAACCATTTGCAGAGGGCCAAAGGACAGGTTGCCTCGGGCCAAGGCCCCGTTGCTAAGGACCGAGGGCCAAGGGGCCTGTGGCTAAGGGACAGGTGGCTAAGGGCCAATGGACCGGTTGCTAAGGGCCAAGGGGCTGGTTGCTAAGGGCCAATGGACCGGTGGCTAAGGGCCAAGGGACTGGTGGCTAAGGGCCAATGGACCGGTGGCTAAGGGCCAAGGGACCGGTGGCTAAGGGCCAAGGGACCGGTTGCTGAGGGCCAAGGGACTGGTTGCTGAGGGCCAAGGACCGGTTGCTGAGGGCCAAGGGACCGATTGCTCAGGGCGAAAGGACCGATTGCTCAGGATGAAAAGACCGATTGCTCAGTGCAAAGGGACCGTTTCCTAAGGGCCAAGGGACTGGTTGCTAAAGGCTAAGTGCCTTGCTGCAAAGAGCGAATCGACCGGTGGTTGAGGGCTAAGGATCAGGCAGCTGAGGTCCAGGGGACCGGTTGCTGAGGGTCGAGGGACGGGTTGCTTAGGATCGAGGGACTGGTTGCTAAGGGCCAGAGACCAGTTGCTAAAGGCGAAGGGACCAGTTGCTAAGGGTTGAGGGACTGGTTGCTTAGGGCCAAGTGACCAGTTGCTAAGTGCCAAGTGACCTCTTGCTCAGGACCAAGGGATCGATTGCTAAGGGTCCAACTGACTGGTTTCTATGGACTAAAGAACCATTTGCAGAGCGCCAAGGGACAGGTTGTTGGGGCCCAGGGACCGGTTGCTAAGGGCCAAGGGACCTGTTGCTAATGGCCAAGGGACCAGTTGCTAAGGGCCAAGGGCCTTGCTGCTAAGAGCGAAACGACCGGTGGCTGGGGGCTAAGGATCAGACAGCTGAGGGCCAAGGGTCCGTTTGCTAAGGGCGAAGGGACCGGTTGCGAAGGGCCAAAGGACCGGTTGCTAAGGGCCAAGGGACAGGTTGCCTAGGGCCAAGGGACCCTTTGCTAAGGGCCAAGATGCTGAGGGCCAATTGACCTGTGGCTAAGGGACTGGTTGCTAAGGGACAAGGGACTGGTTGCTAATGACCAAGTGTTGGTTACTAAGGGCCAAGCAACCATTGCTCAGGGCCAAAGGACCGGTGGCTGAGGGCCAAGGGAATAGTGGCTGAGGGCCAAGGGACCGGTGGCTGAGGGTCAAGGGACCGGTGACTGAGGGTCAAGGGACCGGTGGCTAAGGGCCAATGGACCAGTTGCTAACGGCCAAGGGACCGGTGGCTAACGGCCAAGGGACCGGTTGCTAACGGCCAAGAGACCGGTTTCTAAGGGCCAAGGGACCAGTTGCTAAGGGCGAAGGGACCGGTTGCTAAGGGCCAAGGGCCTTGCTGCGAAGAGCGAAACGACAGATGGCTGACAGCTAAGGATCAGGCGGCTGAGGACCAAGGGTCCAGTTGCTTCGGGCCAAGGGACCGGTTGCTGTGGGCCAAGGGACCGATTGCTAAGCGCGAAATGACCGATTGCTCAGGGCCAAGTGTCCAGTTGCTAAGGACCAAGGGTCCGGTTGCTAAGGGCGAAGGGACCGGTTGCTAAGCACGAAGGGATTGGTTGCTAAGGGCCAAGAGACTGGTTGCTAAGTGCCAAGTGACTTGCTGCAAAGTGCGAAATGATTGGTGGCTGAGGGCTAATGATCAGGCAGCTGAGGTACAAGGGACCAGTTGCTTCGAGCTAAGGGACTGATTGCTGAGGGCCAAGCAATCGGTGGCAAAGGGCCAAGGGACTGGTGGCTGAGGGTGAAGGGACCAGTTGCTAATGGCCAAGAGACCGGTTGCTTAGGCCCAAGAGACCAGTGGTTGAGGGCCAAGCGATGGTGGTTGATGGCCAAAGGACTGGTTGCCGAGGGCCAAGGGATCGGCTGCTGAAGGCTAAGGGACCGGCTGCTGAGGGTCAATGGACCAGTTGCAAAGGGGCAAGGGACTGGTTGCTAATGGCCAAGGGACTGGCTGCTAAGTGCCAAGGAACTGGTTGTTAAGAGCGAAATGACTGATGGCCGAGGGCGAAGGATCAGGTGGCTTTGGGCCAAGGCACCAGTTGCTAAGGGCCAAATGTTGGTTGCTGCGGGCCAAGGGACCAGTTGCTAAGGGTGAAGGGACCGGTTGCTCAGGGCAAAGGGACGTGTCGGTGGCTGAGGGCGAAGAGACCATTTGCTAAGTGGCAAGTGTTAGCTGCAAAACCGCCAAGGGACCAGTAGCTAAGGGCCAACATGCCGGCTGCTTAGTGTTATGTATGTAACCCTTGGCAACCTGTATCATACCATCACCAGAGGACCTATCTGTTGGAGTCCCAAGGGATCCCAGCATCCCTTGGGAGCACTGTATATAAGCAGGCCTCCCACACTGTACCAACAATGTGGAGTTTAATTAAAGGTGCTAAGATCACACTTATTCATTGCATACAGTACTCAGTTGTATCATTTTATTATAAGCGTAACAATTGGCGACGAGATAACGAACAACCACGCGAAAATGCAAAGAACTGTTGGTATCCTGGAGAAATTCTCAGAAGGGGACGATTGGGAGGCCTTCGTGGAGAGACTCGACCAATACTTCGTGACCAATGAACTGGAAGGAGACGAGAACGCTGCCAAATGAAGGGCGATCCTCCTTACCGTCTGTGGGGCAACAACCTATGGCCTCATGAAGAATCTTCTAGCTCTGGTGAAACCAACAACCAAAACCTATATGTACGCTGGTCCGGGAGTACCTAAATCTGAAGGAAAACGTTTTGATGGCAAGGTATCGGTTCTACACGTGTCAACGGTCTGAAGGCCAGGAAGTGGCGAGCTATGTCGCCGAAATGAGGCGCCTTGCAGGACATTGCGAATTCGATGGATTCCTTGAGCAAATGCTAAGAGACTTTTTTGTGCTTGGCATTGGCCATGAGGTTATCATTCGCAAACTATTGACTGTTGAAACACCAAATCTGAGCAAAGCATAACGATAGCCCAGGCATTTATGTCCACCAGTGATAACACCAAACAAATTTTGCAGCATAAAGAGGTCCCGAACTTCATGGTAGAGAAGTGGAAGATGGCCTGTGCATGAGTTCTTTTAGCGTGGGGTGGTCGTTGCACACCGACTACCACACGGGCTTAGCTGAGCAAGGTCTTGGTCCAGTGGCAAGGGGGTCTGAGATGACTGGAGACCAGGCACTGCTGTATGGGCCTAGTTACCTACGGCCAGATGTTGGCCGCAAGCTCGGCACTGAGTAGCGCCCTTGATGGTCGGTGGCCTGCAGCTTGGTTGGGGGCAGGCATTGAGGGGGTCAGCGGTCCCCTGGAGTTCAGTGTGGAAGGTCAGGGTGGTCACAGCAATGGTACTCACCATATGCTGGGGGAGAAGAGGCCAGGTCATCAGCGGGGAAGGAGAGGTCCAGTTGTCGCTGAAGGGGAGGAGGCACGATCACCATTGAGGAGGTGAGGTCCAGCCACCGTTGAAGGAGGAGGGGGGGTCAGCCATTGTCGCTGAAGAGGAGGAGGCCCAATCGCCGACGAGGAGGATAGGCCCATCCGCCGTCGCTAGAGAACGCCCGACCTCCGCAGGAGGAGGCCGTTGGAGAGGGTCTGGTTGTCGTTGGAGGGGCCCGATCGCTGCTGGAGGGGCCCGATCACCTGGGCGGAGGCTCACCTGGCTCGCCGGGCATCATCGAGGATTGAGGATCGGTTGGAGCACCTGAGTCAACATCGAAGAAAGAGGTCCAGGTCCAGGTCGCCGTTGCAGGAGGTTGCAGGAGGTTTGGTCGCTGATAGTCTGGTCGTCGTCGTCGTCGCTGCCGATCAGGGGCGTGGGCGTTTGGAGGGAAGGTTTACGCTTGAGGTAGGCCCGAATTTGTGGGATTTGTCGGATTAGTGTTGAAGGTAAACTATTAAGAAAATTGACCCCTTATTAGGTTCTATTAAGGCTAGGGGAAGCTTAGAAAGTGGGAGGGGGGAGGTTGAGGGTGAAAAGTTGTCGGATGACGGAAGATGACAAGGGGAAAGTTGTTTTAGCAGAGGAACTCCCTAGGGAGCTGCCATCCCGGCGACCAGCTTAACCCCTAGTACTGCCCCTCCGACAGTGCAATGCTCCCTCAGCAAGTAATTGCAGTAATGAGGGAGTGCCGCACTGTCGGAGGGGCAATACTGAGGGAGTGCCGCACTGTCGGAGGGGCAATACTGAGGGAGTGCCGCACTATTGGAGGGGCAATACTGAGGGAGTGCCGCACTGTCAGAGGGGCAGTACTGAGGGAGCGCTGCACTGTCGGAGGGGCAGTACTGAGGGAGCGCTGCACTGTCGGTGGGACAGTACTAAGGGAGTGCAGCATTGTCGGAGGTGCCACCTTTCGGACAGACGTTTTACCGAGGTCCCGTCTGTCCTGTCACATGGAACATAAACGATCCCTCGACAACTCTGGGAAGAAGAGCGGAGGGAATTCTCCCCGGTGTCCTGGGGCCAATATTTATCCCTCCACCAACATCACTAAAAACAGATGATCTGGTCATTATCACATTGCTGTTTGTGGGAGGTTGCTGTGAGAAAATTGTCTGTTGCATTTCCGATGTTACAACAATGAGCACACATTAACAAAGGACTTCATTGGCTGTGAAACACTTTGGGACATTCTGAGGGAGTGAACGACGCAGTAGAAATGGGAGTTCTTTAATTCTTTTAAATAATCTGCTTCAAAACATTTTATTGAAAAGATTTGTTTCATTCCAAGAGACAAAATCAGCACAAAATGACTAACAAGTGCAATGATATTAATAGTGGACGCGTAGCATCGGGCGTTAATGTCCATTGCAGCCAGGGCCTCGAGCATTGAAGGGGTTAAAGGTTAATTCAGCGGCTTCACTGACTGACGACTGATGTAATAAAGGACAAGTCTGGCAAAACCAAGGTAATTGCTGACATTTGGAAAAAGCATATTACACGATGATTGGAGATGTGATTAAATGTATGTAAATTGGATAACAGCTAAAGCGTAGAACAATGGTATTTGTGGAAACGGGGCAAATGAGATAAACAAGATGTGTTTTGTGGAGATGTGATTAAGTGTACGTGACTTGGCCAACCAAGTCCCGAAGATGTGAAGGAAACAAGATGTAAGATTGTATATAAGCCAATGACCCGAATGTAAAAATTAGACTCTCATCTGAGCTGTGGCTGAGAGAGCCTCTCTCTGCACGTGCTTGAATAAAGATCGCTTGAAACCAGTAGATGCTCGTCGCCATCTGCATTGGAGCAGATCATATACCGTCACATACAGTAAGGGCAGCTGAGCTAACTCCTAGAGTTAGGCTTCTCGGAGGACTAGACCGACTCGGACTGCAAGGGAAAAGGGAGGTTTAAATACAAACATTAATCACATCAACAGGTCAAACCTCCTCGAGCCTGTGAAAGACCACAGATGCGAAAGGCGGGGGAGCGAGGGTGGGTGTGGGTGGGGTGGGGGCGGAGACAGAACACAATAGGAAATCACCAGCCAATTTGATTAGATACAGAGTAAAGCTTCCTCTACACTGTACCATCAAACACTCCCAGGGCAGGTATAACATGGGGTTAGATACAGAGTAAAGCTCCCTCTACACTGTCCCATCAAACATTCCCAGGTCAGGTGCAGCATGGGGTTAAATACAGAGTAAAGCTCCCGCTACACTGCCCCATCAAACACTCCCAGGGCAGATATAACAACAACAACTTGTATTTATAATAGCATCTGTAACGTAGTAAAATGTCCTAAGGAGTATTATGGCATAAACATTTAACGCCGAGCTGCATATGTAGAAATTATCGCAAACTTGGTCAAAGAGGTAGGTTTTATGGAGCATTTTGAAGGAGGAACGAGAGGTAGAGAGGTGGAGAGGGTTAGGCAGGGAGTTCCAGAGCTTCGGGCTCAGGCAGCTGAAGGCACGACCACCAATGGCTGAGCGATTATAATCAGGGATGCTCAAGAGGGCAGAATTAGAGGAACACATACATCTCGGGGGCTGTCGGGAGATTACAGAGATAGGGAGGGGCGAGGCCATGGAGGGATTTGAAAACAAAGATGAGAATTTTGAAATCGAGGCGTTACTTAACCAGAAGCCAATGTAGGTCAGCGAGCACAGAGGTGATGGGTGAGCGGGGCTTGGTGCGAGTTAGGACATGGGTAGGCGAGTTTTGGATCACCTCTAGTTTATGTAGGTTAGAATGTGGGCGGCCAGCCAGGAGTGCATTGGAATAGTCAAGTCTAGAGGTAGCAAAGGCAGGGATGAGGGTTTCAGCAATGGATGAGCTGAGGCAGGGGCGGAGACGGGCGATGTTACGGAGGTGGCTACAGACGATCTTAGTTAAGCTGAAGATATGTGGTTCAAAGCTCATTTCAGGGTCAAATATGACACCAAGGTTGCGAACAGTCTGGTTCAGCCTTAGACAGGAGTTGGGGAGAGGGTTGGTGTCAGTGGCTAGGATACAGAGTAAAGCTGAGGTACGAGATCAACCATGATCTTATTGAATGGTGGAGCAGGTACGAGGCTGAATGGACTACTCCTGCTTCTATTTCTTATTACAGTACAAGAGTAAATAAGTCTTACTACAATTATACAGGGCATTGGTGAGGCCACACCGGGTGAAATGTTTACAGCTCTATCCACCTTACCGAAGGAAAATCAGACTTGCCTTAGAGGGAGTGCAACAAAGGTTCCCTAGATTGGTTCCTGGGTTGAGAGGATTGCCCGATGAGAGATTGAGTAGACTAGTCCTATATTCTCTAGAGTTTAGAAGAATGAGAGGTGATCTAATTGAAACATATAAAATTCTTCAGCGGTTTGACAAGGTTAATGCTGAGAAGATGTTCCCCCTGGCTGGGGAATCTAGAACCAGAGGTCACAGTCTCAGGATAAGGCTCGGCCATTTCGGACTGAGATGAGGAGGGATTGACTCAGAGGGCGGTGAATCTTTGGAATTCTCTCCCCTGAGGGCTATGGAGGCTCAGGCGCTGAGTATATTGGACAGAGGCGTGTAGATTTTTGGGAACGGAGGGAATTCCGGGATACGGGAACAGTACGGGAAGGTGGCGGTGAGCTGGAAGATCGGCCATGATCTTATTGAATGGCGGAACAGGCTGGAGGGGCCAATGGCCGCCCCCTGTGTGGTGGGAAATGCAGGAAGAATAAACTGAAATAGTGGTGAGGGAGGGAGGGGGCAGTGAGCAGGGAGGCAGCATGTGCACACAGGGCTGCAGGGCTCAGGGGATGTGGGCCTGCTGCACACCCTGATACCTGGCCCTCACTCCCCGCCTGCTGCACCTGTCCGCGGGGGGCGGGGCTTGTGGGCTGCGCGATTGACAGCTCGCTCGACCTCGCCCACCTGACGTCACGGCGGCGCTCGGCCTGTGCGCGTTGGCGTCATGGCGGCGCTCGGCCTGTGCGCGTTGGCGTCATGGCGGCGGCCGAGGGGAGGAGGCGGCGCATGCGCCGTGTCGGGCGGAGCGGGGCTGTGTTGCCGTTGGTACGGGGCGGACCATGGGCTGGCGGGTGCTGTGCTGGGTCGTCCTGTGGCCGCTTAATGGGGCCGTGACCACGGGCGGAGAGGCCACGACGTCTGTCAATGGGGCTGTGACCCCGGGCACAGGGACCTTGACCCCGGGCGGAGAGACCACGACGTCTATCAATGGGGCCGTGACCCCGACCCCGACCCCGACCCCGGGCGGAGAGGCCACGATGTCTATCAATGGAGCCGTGACCCCGACCCCGGGCGGAGAGGCCACGACGTCTGTCAATGAGTCCGTGACCCCGGGCGGAGAGGCCACGACGTCTGTCAATGAGTCCGTGACTCCGGGCGGAGGGGTCATGACGTCTGTTAATGGGTCCGTGACCCCGGGCGGAGAAACCGTGACATCTGTCAATGGGTCCGTGACCCCGGGCGGAGGGGTCATGACGTCTGTTAATGGGTCCGTGACCCCGGGCGGAGAGGCCATGACGTCTGTCAATGGGTCCGTGACCCCGGGCGGAGAGGCCACGATGTCTGTCAATGGGGCCGTGACCCCGGGCGGAGGGGCCATGACGTCTGTCAATGGGTCCGTGACCCCGGGCGGAGAAACCGTGACATCTGTCAATGGGTCCGTGACCCCGGGCGGAGGGGCTGTGACCCAATCACCGGAAGATGTAACGGCCAACATCCTGAGGGCCGGTAAGATGAGCGCTGGCAGGAATGCGGGAACAGGAGGAGGCTGCTCATCTCCTCCACTGGTTCTTGTTCAATTACTTCAGGAAGAACTTGGACAAACGTAGGTCCCCTGCAGTCAGAATCAGGGGAACAAAGAAATGGCGGACCAATTGAACAAGTACTTTGGTTCGGTATTCACTAAGGAGGACACTAACAACCTTCCGGATATAAAAGGGGTCAGAGGGTCTAGTAAGGAGGTGTAACTGAGGGAAATCCTTATTAGTCGGGAAATTGTGTTGGGGAAATTGATGGGATTGAAGGCCGATAAATCCCCAGGGCCTGATGGACTGCATCCCAGAGTACTTAAGGAGGTGGCCTTGGAAATAGCGGATGCATTGACAGTCATTTTCCAAGATTCCATTGACTCTGGATCAGTTCCTATCGAGTGGAGGGTAGCCAATGTAACCCCACTTTAAAAAAGGAGGGAGAGAGAAAACACGGAATTATAGACCGGTCAGCCTGACATAGGTAGTGGGTAAAATGATGGAATCAATTATTAAGGATGTCATAGCAGTGCATTTGGAAAGAGGTGATATGATAGGTCCAAGTCAGCATGGATTTGTGAAAGGGAAATCATGCTTGACAAATCTTCTGGAATTTTTTGAGGATGTTTCCAGTAAAGTGGACAAGGGAGAACCAGTTGATGTGGTATATTTGGACTTTCAGAAGGCTTTCGACAAGGTCCCACACAAGAGATTAATGTGCAAAGTTAAAGCACATGGGATTGGGGGTAGTGTGCTGACGTGGATTGAGAACTGGTTGTCAGACAGGAAGCAAAGAGTAGGAGTAAATGGGTACTTTTCAGAATGGCAGGCGGTGACTAGTGGGGTACCGCAAGGTTCTGTGCTGGGGCCCCAGCTGTTTACATTGTACATTAATGATTTAGATGAGGGGATTAAATGTAGTATCTCCAAATTTGCGGATGACACTAAGTTGGGTGGCAGTGCGAGCTGCGAGGAGGATGCTATGAGGCTGCAGAGCGACTTGGATAGGTTAGGTGAGTGGGCAAATGCATGGCAGATAAAGTATAATGTGGATAAATGTGAGGTTATCCACTTTGGTGGTAAAAACAGAGAGACAGACTATTATCTGAATGGTGACAGATTAGGAAAAAGGGAGGTGCAACGCGACCTGGGTGTCATGGTACATCAGTCATTGAAGGTTGGCATGCAGGTACAGCAGGCGGTTAAGAAAGCAAATGGCATGTTGGCCTTCATAACGAGGGGATTTGAGTACAGGGGCAGGGAGGTGTTGCTACAGTTGTACAGGGCCTTGGTGAGGCCATACCTGGAGTATTGTGTACAGTTTTGGTCTCCTAACCTGAGGAAGGACATTCTTGCTATTGAGGGAGTGCAGCGAAGGTTCACCAGACTGATTCCCGGAATGGCGGGACTGACCTATCAAGAAAGACTGGATCAACTGGGCTTGTATTCACTGGAGTTCAGAAGAATGAGAGGGGACCTCATAGAAATGTTTAAAATTCTGACGGGTTTAGACAGGTTAGATGCAGGAAGAATGTTCCCAATGTTGGGGAAGTCCAGAACCAGGGGTCACAGTCGAAGGATAAGGGGTAAGCCATTTAGGACCGAGATGAGGAGAAACTTCTTCACCCAGAGAGTGGTGAACCTGTGGAATTCTCTACCACAGAAAGTTGTTGAGGCCAATTCACTAAATATATTCAAAAAGGAGTTAGATGTAGTCCTTACTACTAGGGAGATCAAGGGGTATGGCGAGAAAGCAGGAATAGGGTACTGAAGTTGCATGTTCAGCCATGAACTCATTGAATGGCGGTGCAGGCTAGAAGGGCCGAATGGCCTACTCCTGCACCTATTTTCTATGTTTCGATGTTATATAGCGCCTTTCACAACCACCGGATGTCTAAAAGCGCTTTACAGCCAATGAGGTACTTTTGGAGTGTAGTCACTGTTGTAATGAGGGAAACGCAGCAGACAATTTGCGCACAGCAAGCTCCCACAAACAGCAATGTGACAATGTTTTTTCATATTGTTGATTGAGGGATAATTATTGGCCCCCAGACACCGGAGATAACTCCCTTGTTCTTCAAAATAGTGCCATGGGATTTTTTACATTCACCTGAGAGAGCAGATTTAACGTCTCTTCTGAAAAACTGCACCTCCGACAGTGCAGCACTCTCTCAGCACTGCACTGGGAGTGTCAACCTAGATTTTTTTTGTGCTCAAGTCCCTGGAGTGGGACTTGAACCCACAACCTTCTAACTCAGAGGCAAGAGTGCTACCCACTGAGCTACAGCTGACACTATCTATAATATATAGGACTGACCAGCGAGTAATAAAGGCTTAACGTAAATTTGTTGCTTTTGTACTCTGTGGGCGTGAGATTATCCGTTATTTCGAGGCCTGTTAGCACTATTATTTTTAAATAGAAGGACAGAGATGCATCTGTGGAACTGTAATTGGGTCAGGAAGAAAGCAATGGGCCGATAAGTTTGCAGATTGATTTTGGAAGATGGAGAAGGCGACGTTTCAGGTAAGGGAGGGAGATGGTCTTTGAGACCATCCATGCTCTGTTGTAAGATCTCTCTGCCTTGTTCCAGCTGTTCCCATTTGTACCTGTGACCTGACTGACGGAGTCTGTGAACTCAGCTGCTGCTGCGACCCTGACTGCACCTCCGCGGACATCAATGTCTTCTCTTCCTGTCTGCCGGGCAGCGAGCCGTAAGTGTCTGTTAGTGTGTTACTATTGTCTGGCAAAACCTCAAATTTAACATGCTCATCCTGTTCAAATCTCTCCATGGCCCTCGTCCCCCCATATCTCTGAAATCTCCTTCAGCCCTACAATTCTCATCCTCATGTTCAAATCCCTCCATTTCCTCGCCCCTCCCTATCTCTATAATCTCCTCCAGCCCTACAATTCTCATCCTCGTGTTCAAATCCCTCGATGGCCTCGCCCCTCCCTACCTCTAACCTATACCCCCCTGAGATCTCTGCATCCTCCACTCCCTTCGCCCCTCCGTTGGCGGCTGTGCCTTCAGCTGCCTGGGCACCAAGCTCTCAAATTCCCTCCTAAACCTCTCCCAAAGCACTCTGCTCATCCACTGTTCCTCGTAACTTCCCATTAAGAAAATACTCTGATCTATCTTTTTCAGAACCAAGGTAGATGACCTCACATTGCCCACATTAAACTCTGTCTGCCATAGTGTTGCTTACTCAATTAGTCTATCTATGTCCCTGGTTTCTTGTGACCAAATACGATCAAATTCTGATTGTATTCCAAGATAATAGGTGATAAAACCTACTCTTGGTAATGGTAACAAGGGATTATGGAGCCAAGGCGGGCTGAGTTGAGGTACAGATTAGTTCTGATCATTGAATGGTGGAATAGGTTCGAGGGGCTGAATGGCCTGTTCCAGTTCCTTTATAACATGCTCGAGTGGCTGAATGGCCACCTCCAGTTACTATGTACAGGCTCGAAGGGTTCAATGGCCTCCTTCTGTTCCTATGTAAAATGACCGAGGGGCTGAATGGCCTCCTCCTATTCTTGTGTAACAGTCTCGAAGGGCTGAATGGTCTCCTCCTGTTCCTCCTGTAAAAGTCTCGAGGGGCTGAATGGCCTCCTCCTGTTCCTCCTGTAAAAGTCTCGAGGGGCTGAATGACCTCCTATTCCTTCCGTAAAAGTCTTGAGGGGCTGAATGGGTATCCTGTTCTGAATGTAACAGGCTCGATGTGCTGAATGGCCTTCTGCTGTTCCCAGATCCTGGATTATTTTTCCGGGTGTTTTAGGGATGGCAGTGGGCAGTAAGCGGGAGCTCAGTGCTTCTTGTCTGTGAGCTGTCTGATCAACTCTCCTTGAGCTAATCCAGTTTTATCGTCGTGCATGATGGTCTCCACCATTGCTTTCTCTCCCATCGCCTCTAGGGTTATTAGCCAGGTCTGCATCGAGGATTCGGTGATCTTCACCAGTAACAGCCCTTTCCCAACCGTTATCCACAAGGATCGTTCGCACAGTCGCTTCTGCGTAATGGTTAACGACCGTAAGTAACACAACAGATCGATTTCCAGAGCAACAGCAGCTACTTGCATTGATATAGCTCCTTTAGCGGAGTCGAATGTCCCAAGGTGCTTCACAGGAGCACAATGTGACATCGAGCCACAGAAAGAGATATTGGGACAGGTGACCAAAGCTTGTCAAAGAGGAAAGTTTAAGGAGCATCTTAAAGGAGGAGAGAGGGGCGGAGAGGTTTAGGGAGAGCATTCTAGAGCTCAGGGCCCAGGCAGCTGAAGGCGCGGCCACTGATGGTGGAGCGATGGAGGGGAGAGGGGTGGAGGGGGGAAGGGGTGGTGGGGCGGAGGGTTGGGGGGAGAGAGGGGAGGGGACGGGAAGAGGGTGGGGGAGGGGAGAGGGGGGGAGGAGGGGTGGGGGTGCGAGCGGACCGTGGAATCATTCCCTTGCGTAGAAACGAACAGGTGAATGAACCCTTCTGCCTCTTGTTCCAGCGAAGACAAATGAGTTTGTGGCACCGCAGCCCCTCGGCAGGGAGCGTTTCCGCTCGCTGGTCTCGCAGTTTGGCAGAGGCTCCTTCATCATCCCTTCGCAGCAGGACATCTTCGACGGCAGGGTAAGAGCGGGCCTCTCACTGCACAACCCTGGTGCTGGCGGGACTCCCCCCACGAAACCCGCGGCATTTGTCGGGCGATCGACAGCGCGGGGGAGGGGGAGGGGGAGGGGGAGGGGCAAGCTCTCGGAATTGCCTGTAGCCAGGATGAGTTTGGGGGGGGGGGGGGGGTTTAGGGGCTGTGCATTGAGCGGAATGTCCCCGTGTGGATGTAGGTTCTGTGAGGTGTTTGTGTGGTGCGGTGAGGGATGTGTGTTTTGGGGGGGTTAAGTTGTGGGTGGAGGGATAGGGGGCAGAAGATAAGAACATAAGAATTAGGAGCAGGAGTCAGCCATTCGGCTCCTCGAGCCTGCTCCGCTGATCTTCGATCTCAACTCCACTTCCTGCACTGTCCCCATATCCCTCCATTCCCTTTATATCTAAAAATCTATCTATCTCTGCCTGGAATATACTCAAAGACTAAGTCTCCACAGCCCTCTGGGGTCGAGAATTCCAAAGATTCACCACCCTCTAAAGTGAAGAAGTTTCTCCTCATCTCAGTCTTAAATGGCCGACCCCTTATTCTGAGACTGTGATCCCTGGTTCGAGACTCCTCAGCCAGGGGAAACATCCTCACTGTCAAGCCCTGTAAGAATGTTGTATGTTTTAATGAGATCACCTCTCATTGTTCTAAACTCTAGAGACTATAGGCCTAATCTACTCAATCTCTCCTCAGAGGACAATCCCCCCATCCCAGGAATCAGTCTGGTGAACCTTGTTGGCGTCGACCATTCTGCCCCTCGAGCCTGCTCCGCCATTTAATAAGATCATGGCTGATCTGATTATGGGCTCAGCTCCACTTCCCTGCCCGCTCCCCATAACCCTTTATTGCCCTATCGCTCAAAAATCTGTCTGTCTTGCTTGCTGTACCCACATGTTAACTTTCAGTGATCTGCGTACAGGGACACCACGTCCCTCTGAGCACCAACATTTCCCAATCTCTCACCATTTCAAAAATTCACTGCTTTTCTATTTTTCCTACCAAAGTGGATAACTTCACATTTCCCCACATTATATTCCATTTGCCATGTTCTTGCCCACTCACTCAGCCTGTCTATATCCCCTTGAAGTCTCTTTGCATCCTCCTCACAACTTACATTCCCACCTAGCTTTGTATCAGCAGCAAACTTGGATATATTACATTTGGTCCCCTCATCCAAATCATCAATATAGATTGTGAATAGCTGGGGCCCAAGCACCGATCCTTGCGGCACCCCACTAGTTACAGCCTGCCAACCCGAAAATGACCCGTTTATTCCTGATCTCTGTTTTCTGTCCGTTAACCAATCCTTGGGGGCTAGGTTGCGTGGGTGGAGGTGTAAGATTAGGATCACAAATCACACATAGATACCCAAAGGGTCTTAGGAGTCCGAAAGCATTTTATTAAAGAGCGGTAGTCCAAATATAGTCAAACACAACACACAATCGGGTTAGACATAGTAGACATACGACCATGATAAGTAGCTGTTATTAGTCCCGATCGGACTGGTGGCACGAACAGTTCTAATTTTCACCGTCTGCTCTGAAAACCTTTCTAGGTCTTTTATTTTCTTTTTAGGGGTGGGCCTGGTGTAGGATATGGACAGGTCCATTTAACCTGTGATATGTCGAGTTCTTTGTCTCAACTCTTTGGTGAAACTCTTCACATGTCTTTCCTGTTTATACTTTCTGAAGGCCCATCCTCCCAAGGTTGGAGTCAGACCGGCTGTTCAAGGAGCTTTAGCTATTGTACCCTGGAATGAAGCATTCATTTCTAACATCAGTCTGAAGGGACTTATTGGTCTCAAGTTATTTCATTCAATTGATAATTTCTTACAGAGGGGTAGGAGGTATAAGGCGGGTAGGGTAGGTGGAGGATTGGGGTATAAGGGGGCTGGGTGGAGGGGTAGGGAGTATAAGGGGGGTAGGGGTGGGTGGAGGGTAGAGGGTATCGGGGGTAGGGATGAGTGGACAGGTATGAGTATAAGAGGGGTGAGTGGAGGGTTGGGGGTATAAGAGGGTGGGTGGAGGATTGGGGGTATAAGGGAAATGGAGGGGTAAGGACATGGAGGAATTTGAACACGAAAATGAGAATTGTGGGGCTGGAGGTGGTTACAGAGATAGGGAGGGGCGAGGACATGGAGGGATTTGAACAGAAAGGTGAAATTTTAAAATCGAGGCGTTGCCGGACTGGGAGCCAGTGTGATCAACGAGTACAGCGGTTGATGGGTAAATGGGACTAGGTGCGAGTTAGGACACAGGCAGCAGAGTTCTGGATGAGCTCAAGTTTATTGAGGGTACCATACCAATAACCCTTTGAGCTGCGAGGTGCTTCTTAGACCGGAGTATAATTGTCATGATGTCTTCTGTCCTCTCCACACAGATCAAGGCTGCGTCCAAAGACGCCTACCAGGTAAGATCAGAAACTTGCAATCGGCTCACTAGCGTCTATTCAACCTGTCTTCATCATTTAAGCCTTTTAACCCCGGTATCATTCTGGTTAATCTGCGCTGCATGCCCTCCAAGGCCGATAAATGCTTCCTATGGTGTGGTGCCCAGAACAGCTCTCAGTGCCCCAGGTGTGGTCTAACCAGGGCTAACATCTACCTCCGACTGTGCAGTGCTCCCTCAGTGCCTCCCTTCCCTGCCCATCTGCCGGGCGAGGTGGGGGCGAGAGGAGGGAAGGGGAGGGCACTGGACAGATAGCTCTGGCCTTTCCACTGCCCTTTGCGAGCAGCCAGCGACTCTTCCTTTAAAGCATGAGCGCTATCACCATGCAGGCCAGCCAATCGGGACGCGGCGAGGTCCCGCAGACCGCGCGCAGCCTGGACGCGCGGCCCGCCGGCCGGCTCCAGCTGTTTGCGGTCGGTGCCGGTGGCGGGAGAGTTGGAACGTCTCATCAACGCCGTGGTTTTCTTGCCTCCCTCTGCCCCTCTCCTCACAAATGGCGGAATAGGTGTAGAGATGGTGAGGGGTTGCTGGGGTCCTCTCCCCTCGCTGCACAAAACCGTGCCAGCTTTGTGGGGTCACCCAAAACCCACTTGGGTGGCACCATCACCATGGTAACATTTGACGGAGCTGCATAAAAGAACAGAATCCCATTTATTCAGCGCCTTTCACCATCGCAGGGCGTCCCAGAGCGATTTTCACAGAAAATGAACCACTTTTGAAGTCGAGTCACTGTTGCAATGGCGGAATTGCGGCAGCCATTTTGCGCACTGCAAGATTCCACAAACAGCAGTGTGATAATGAGCAGATGATCCGTTTTCTTAGTGATGTTGTTTGAGGGATAAATACTGGTCCAGAACACCGGGAAGAACTCCCCTCTGCTCTTCTTCCAATAGTGGCCATGGGATCTTTCACATCCAACCAAGAGGGCAGACGCGATCTCATCCCGAAAGACAGCACCTCTGACAGTGCAGCACTCCCTCAGTACTGACACCAGGAGCGTCGGCCTGGAATATGGGGCTCAAGTCCTAGAGTTTATACATCTACCTCCGACAGTGCAGAGGTAGATGTATACACTCTAACTATCCCTCCTCGTCCTTTTGGACCTGTCTGCAGCCTTTGACACAGTTGACCACTCCATCCTCCTCCAATGCCTCTCCACCATCATCCAGCGGGGAGGGACTGCACTCGCCTGGATCCATTCCTATCTATCTAATCGTAGCCAGAAAATCTCCTGCAACAGATTCTCTTCCCATTCCCACATCGTTACCTCTGGTGTCCCCCAAGGATCTATCCTTGGTCCCCTCCTATTTCTCATCTACATGTTGCCCCTTGGCGATATCCTCCAAAAACACGGAGTTAGTTTCCACATGTCCGCTGACGACATCCAGCTCTACCTCTCCACCACTTCTCTCGACCCCTCCATGGCCTCTAAATTGTCAGACTGCTTGTCCGACATCCAGTACGGGATGAGCAGAAATGTTCTCCAATTAAATATTGTGAAGACCGAAGCCATTGTATTTGGTCCCCGCCACAAACTGCGTTCCCTAGACACTGACTGCATCCCTCTCCCTAGCATCTATCTGAGACTGTTCACAACCTCGGGATCATATTTGACCCTGAAATGAGTTTCCAGCCACATATCCGCGGCATAACTAAAACCGTCTATTTCCACCTCCGTAACATTGCTCGCCTCTGCCCCTGCCTCAGCTCATCGGCTGCTGAAACCCTCATTCATGCCTTTGTTGCCTCTAGACTTGACTACTCCAACTCACTCCTGGCTGGTCTCCCACATTCTACACGACGTTAACTTAAGGTCATCCAAATCTCCATGTCCTAACTCGCACCAAGCCACGATCACCCATCACCCCTGTGCTCGCTGACCTACATTGGCTCCCGGTTAAACAATGCCTCGATTTCAAAATTCTCATCCTTGTTTACAAATCACTCCATGGCCTCGCCCCTCCCTATCTCTAATCTTTTTCAGCCTCACAATCCCACAAGATGTCTGCGCTCCTCAAATTCTGCCCTCTTGAACACCCCTCATTATAATTGCTTAACCATCGGTGGCTGTGCCTTCAGCTATTTGGGTCCTAAGCTCTGGAACTCCCTCCCTAAACCTCTCCGCCTCTCTACCTCTCTGTCTCCTTAAGCCGCTCCTTAAAACCTACCTCTTTAACCAAGCTTTTGGTCATCTGCCTTAATTTCTTCTTTTTTGGCTCGGTGTCAAATTTATATGTTTTATCTTATAACACTGCTGTGAAGCATCTTGGGATGTTTTAGTATGTTAAAGGCGCTATATAAATAAAAGTTATTATTATTATTATCTACCTCCGACAATGCAGCGCTCCCCAGTACTGACACCGGGTGTGTCGGCCTGGGTTATGGGGTTCGGGTCTCTGGAGTGGGGCTCGAAGCCATGATCTTGGCACTCGGAGGTGAAAGTGTGGATACTGAGCCACAGACAGACTCTGGTTAGGGGGTGTTTGATTAGACAGCAAGCTCGATCGACAACACTCATTCTCTCCCTTTTACCCCCAAACCTCCGTCCTGTCCAGTTTGGTGACCAGATCTACACGTTATTTCCGGAGGCCAGTGTACTGGGTGTCTTCATACAGCCGACGGCGCTGGTGGGAGGAGAGTGCACCGACAGGAGCCCGGCAGGTACCGACTCCCACCCTCACCACCCCCACGTGGTTCCAGCTGTAAAACCATCCCTTCCAGAGCATTCAAAATACGACACGATGCACACAGACAGCTCCCGGATATGCTTCACTTTGTACCTAACCCCGTGCTGTACCTGCCCTGGGAGTGTTTGATGGGACAGTGTAGAGGGAGCTTTACTCTGTATCTAACCCTGTGCTGTACCTGCCCTGGGAGTGTTTAATGGGAAAGTGTGGAAGGAGCTTTCATCATCACAGGCATTCCCTTGAAATCGAGGAAGACTTGATTACACTCCAAAAGTGAGTTCTCAGGTGACTGAACAGTCCAATACGGGAATTACAGTCTCTGAAACAGGTGGGACAGACAGTGGTTGAAGGAAAGGGCGGGTGGGACTGGTTTGCCGCACGCTCCTTCCGCTGCCTGCGCTTGTTTTCTGCATGCTCTTGGCAACGAGACTCGAGTTACTCAGCGCCCTCCCGGGTGCTCTTCCTCCACTTAGGGCGGTCTTTGGCCAGGGACTCCCAGGTGTTGGTGGGGATGTCGCACTTTATCAGGGAGGCTTTGAGGGTGTCCCTGTAACGTTTCCTCTGCCCATCTGGGGCTCGTTTGCCGTGTAGGAGTTCCAAGTAGAGCGCTTGCTTTGGGAGTCTTGTGTCGGGCATGCGAACAATGTGGCCGCCCAACGGAGCTGGTCGAGTGTGGTCAGTGCTTTGATGCTGGGGATGTTGGCCTGATTGAGAACACTGACGTTGGTGCGTCTGTCCTCCCAGGGGATTTGCAGAATCTTGAGGAGGCATCACTGGTGGTATTTCTCCAGCGATTTGAGGTGTCTACTGTACATGGTTAGTGTCTCTGAGCCATACAGGAGGGTGGGTATCACATGAGCTTGGTGGCAGATTTGTAAGCCTGATCTTCGAATACTCGCATCCTCAGGCGGCCGAAGGCTGCGCTGGTGCACTGGAGGCGGTGTTGAACCTCGGCGTCGATGTCTGCCCTTACTGATAATAGGCTCCCGAGGTATGGAAAGTGATCCACGTTGTCCAGGGCCATGCCGTGGATCTTGAAAAAAGAGGGAGCTTTACTTTGTATCTAACCCGTGCTGTACCTGCCCTGGGAGTGTTTGATGGGACAGTGTAGAGAGAGATTTAACTTCTTTCTGGTGAAATGCCTGTCCAGTTTTTCTGCAGAGTCAGAGCTCCACGTGCTTTCGAAGAGTTGGAGATGTGAAAGCTGCTTGCGACACGCTTCCTGCACTGAATGCAGCCACATACTACGGGAATTTTGTCCTACTCCCGGTGAGGCTGCGCTTGTCTTGATTCGGATAATAAAATATACCAGTGCGCCTCACAAGCTCATCATCAAATAAGGTTTGACACTGATTCACACAAGGCGATAATAGGACAGATGACCAACAGTTTGGTCAGAGTTACGTTTTAAGGAGCAACTTAAAGGAGGAGAGAGAAGTGGAAATATTTAGGCACGGCCGCCAATGGTGGAGGATTAAAATAGATGTGCAAAAGGCCAGAATCGGAGGAGCACAGAGATCGCGGGGTGGGGGGAAGAGGGGAGCCCCGGCTGGAGGAAGTTGCAGGGATAGGGAGGGGTGTAGGGGCTGGAGGAGGTTGCAGAGATAGGGAGGGGTGTGGAGGCTGGAGGAGGTTGCAGGAATAGGGAGGGGCGTAGGGGCTGGAGGAGATTGCAGGGATAGGGAGGGGCCTAGGGGCTGGAGGAGATTGCAGGGATAGGGAAGAGCCTAGCGGCTGGAGGAGGTTGCAGGGATAGGGAGGGGCGAGGCCACAGAATGATTAGAAAGCAAGGACAAGAATTTTAAACTCCAGTCGGGAGCCAGTGTATGTCAGCGAGCACGGGGGGGTGATATGTGAGTGGGACTCGGTGCAAGTAAGGACACGGGGCAGCAGAGTTTTGGATGAGCTTAAGTTGACAGGGAAGTTGACATGCCTTCAGAATGTTGCAGGGGGAGCCGGAGTAGGGCTGACACCCGGCCCTCAGTTTTAACCTGGGGTGTTTTTTTGTCTTGCAGACCCTGAATTTCACCTCTGCGTCCAAGGTAAGGCAGTTCTGTTGTTAAAGGATTCAACTCAGATCTCCGCATTTACATCTGACCGAGGAAATCCTGGGCCCTTCCTGATGTAACTATCTTTCAATAACCTCCCTCGCCCCGACCCGCTCCCTCGCCCCGACCCGCTCCCTCGCCCCGACCCGCTCCCTCGCCCCGACCCGCTCCCTCGCCCCGACCCGCTCCCTCGCCCCGACCCGCTCCCTCGCCCCGACCCGCTCCCTCGCCCCGACCCGCTCCCTCGCCCCGACCCGCTCCCTCGCCCCGACCCGCTCCCTCGCCCCGACCCGCTCCCTCGCCCCGACCCGCTCCCTCGCCCCGACCCGCTCCCTCGCCCCGACCCGCTCCCTCGCCCCGACCCGCTCCCTCGCCCCGACCCGCTCCCTCGCCCCGACCCGCTCCCTCGCCCCGACCCGCTCCCTCGCCCCGACCCGCTCCCTCGCCCCGACCCGCTCCCTCGCCCCGACCCGCTCCCTCGCCCCGACCCGCTCCCTCGCCCCGACCCGCTCCCTCGCCCCGACCCGCTCCCTCGCCCCGACCCGCTCCCTCGCCCCGACCCGCTCCCTCGCCCCGACCCGCTCCCTCGCCCCGACCCGCTCCCTCGCCCCGACCCGCTCCCTCGCCCCGACCCGCTCCCTCGCCCCGACCCGCTCCCTCGCCCCGACCCCCTCCCTCGCCCCGACCCCCTCCCTCTGCCTCTCTCACTCCATCTTTCTGACGCTCTATCTGAATTTCTCTCTCTCTCTTTCACTCCATATCTCTGTTTCTTTCGCTCCATATCTCTGTCTCTCTCCCGTTCTCACTCTCTCTACCTCTCACGCCGTTTCTCTCGCTCGGTCTCTCTCACTCTGTCTCTCTGTTAGGTAAAGGTATTGAGGGTTATGGAACCATGTCGGGTAAATACAGTTAAGATATAGGCCAGCCATAATCTAATTGAATGGCAGATAAGACTCGAAGGGCTGCATGGCCTCCTCCTGTCCCTATGAGAGGTGTAGAGACAGAATTCCAGAGCTTGGGCCAAGAGCTGAAGTGATGTCTGCCAGTGGGGCGTGGGGGGGGAGCGGGGAGGAAAATGGAGACAGGGATGTGCAAGGAGCCAGAATTGAAGGAGTGCAGATATCTCGGCTGGGGCGGGATTGCAGGAGGGCAGATATCTCGACGGTGGGGGGGGATTGTGGGGCTGGAGGGAGTTACAGAGATAGAAAGGTGCGAGGCCATGAAGGGATTTGATCATGTGGATAAGAATTTTAAACTCCAGTCAGGAGCCAGTGTTTGTCAGCGAGCACAGCGGGTGATGTGTGAGTTGTACTCGGTGTGAGTTAGGACTCGGTGCGAGTTAGGACACGGGGCAGAAGAGTTTTGGATGAGCTTAAGTTGACAGGGAAGTTGACATGCCTTCAGAATGTTGCAGGGGGAGCCGGAGTAGGGCTGACACCCGCCCTCAGTTTTAACCTGGGGTGTTTATTTGTCTTGAATTTCACCTCTGCGTCCAAGGTTCTGTTGTTGAAAGGATTCAACTCAAATCCCCATCTTTACATCTGACCGAGGAAACCCTGGGCCCTTCCTGATGTGACTATCTTTCAATAATCTTTCTCTCTCTCTCTGACTTCCTCTTTCTCTCTCTCTATCTAACCCGTGCTATACTTGCCCTGGGAGTGTTTGATTGGACAGTGTAGAGGGAGCTTTGCTCAGTATCTAACCCGTGTTGTATTCTAGGTTCAGTTCTCATTCTGCCTGGAGTTGTGTGGGATTAACCTGCACCCCTCGGGGGGAGTGAGTGGATCCCTGGGCTTCAGTCTGTGGTTATTACTGTGTTGCAGGTGAAGATTTTGCCTGAAGGTGGACAAGTTGTGTCCTCGCCGCGGCTGATGGACAACATGTGCAACAATGTGGTGTCAGAGGTAAGGGAACGGGGGTGAAAGGGAAGATGCCGAATGCCACATGACGGGACACTTGCTCGGGTCCGTAAAGGACAAGCAGTCGGGAGGGAGTAGGATGAAAGCAACCCCGGCCCAGTGAATACCGGCCAGCTGTTGGACTGTGTGGGGCCTCACGACCGAGCCCTACTCCATCGGCCAGCGGGTAGATCCACTCGCACCCGCCATTAACCACCATTAACCGCGTTCACATCCTGAGCAGAGGCCAGAGGGGTGAGACAGGCCTCGCCCTCCCCCAGCCACCCTGTGGCCTCTGGGCTGCCCGTCCCGTCCCCACTGCGATGGAGGCCCTGCTTCAGCAGCAGCCACTGTGCATTTAAGGTCAAGGTGGCAACAGGACGAGGACCACAGCTTTAGTGCGGACCTGCCCCTGGGTTGTCCTCGCTGCCCAGATTAAACATAAGAACGTAAGAAATAGGAGCAGGAGTAGGCCATACAGCTCCTGGAGCCTGCTCCACCATTCTGTAAGATCATGGCTGATCTGCAACCTCAATTCTACTTTCCTGCCTGATCCCCATAATCCCTTGATTCCCTTAAAATCCAAAAGTCTACGGATCTCAGCCTTGAATATACGGAATGATTCAGGATCCACAGTCCTTTGGGGTGGAGAATTCCAAAGGTTCTCAACCCTCTGAGTGAAGAAATTCCTAATCTTCTCACTCTTAAATTACCCCTCCTTTATCCTGAGACTGTGCCCCTTAGTTCTAGACTCTCCAGCCTGGGGAAACAACCTCTCAGCATCTACCCTGACAATCCCCCTCAGAATCTGATATGTTTCAATGTGATCACATCATACACTCTGAAGTTCAGAAGAATCGGCCCAGTCTACTCATTCTGTCCTCAGGCAACAACCATCTCGTCCCAGGAATGATTTGAGTGAACTGTCGTTGCACCGCCTCCATGGCAAGTATATTCTTCCTTCGGTAGGCAGACCAAAACTGCGCAGTGCTCCAGGTGTGGTCTCACCAAGGCCCTGTACAATTGCAGCAGGACTTCCTTACTCTTGTAATCCAACCCCGTTGCAATAAAGACCAACATACCATTTGCCTTCCTAATTGCTTGTTGTCTCTCCATGCTAACTCGGTGTTTCCTGTACAAGGACACCTGAATCCCTCTCAACACCAACATTTCATCGTTTCTCACCATTTTAAAAATACTTTGTTTTTCTATTCTTCCAACCGAAGTGAATAACCTCACATTTCCCCACATTATACTCCATCTGCCAACTTACTGCCCACTCACTTAGTCTATCTATATCCCTTCTCAGACTTTCTGCACCCTCCTCAGCTCACTTTCCCACCTAGCTTTATATCGTCAGCAAACTTGAATACATTACACGCATTTGAGTTAATCCCAAACTCTGCTGCCTGTATGCTAATCGCACCAAGACCCATTCACCGTGTGCTCACTGACCTACATTGGCTCATAGTCGAGAAAAGCCTTGATTTTAAAATTCTCATCTGCTCAAATCCCTCCTTGGCCACATCCTTCCCTATCTTTCTATCCTCCTCCAGCCCTACACTCCGATGACATCTCTGCGCTCCTCCAATTTTGGCCTCTTGTCCATCCCTGATTTCTTTCACCCCACCAATGGCAGTTGTGCTTTCAGCTATCTGGACCCTCAGCTCTGTGATTCCCTCCCGAACCCTCTCCACCTCTCTCTCCTCTCCATCATCATCATCATCATAGGCAGTCCCTCGGAATCGAGGAGGACTTGCTTCCACTCTTAGAATGAGTCCTTAGGTGGCTGTATAGTCCAATACGAGAGCCACAGTCCCTGCCACAGGTGGGACAGACAGTCTTTGAAGGTAAGGGAGGGTGGGACAGGTTTGCCGCGCTCCTTCCGCTGCCTGCACTTGTTTTCTGCATGCACTTGGCGATGAGATTCGAGGTGTTCAGCGCTCTCCCGGATGCACTTCCTCCACTTAGGGCCGTCTTTGGCCAGGGACTCCCAGGTGTCGGTGGGGATGCCGCACTTTATCAGGAAGGCTTTGAGAGTGTCCTTGTAACGTTTCCTCTGCCCACCTTTGGTTCATTTGCCATGAAGGAGTTCCGAGTAGAGCGCTTGCTTTGGAAGTCTCGTGTCTGGCATGCGGACAATGTAGCCTGCCCAGCGGAGCTGATGAAGAGCTCTAAGACACTCCTTAAAACCTACCCCTGTAAGATTAGGATCACAGGTCACAAACAGTTACTCAAAGGGTCTGAGGAGTCATAAGGCATTTTATTCAGGAGCGGTCATTCAAATTCAGTTGAACACAACACACAATCAGGATAGACATAGTAGACATACGACAGTGACAAATCCCGATCGGACAGACGGCTGGTGGCACAAACAGTTCTTATCTTTATCGTCAGCCCTGAAAAGCACTTTAGATGTCTCTCTTGTCTTTTGTAGGGGTGGGCCTGGAGTAAAGTGATGGACAGGACCATCTAACCTTTTAGAGCTCTACCCAAACCAGGGTGCCCAATGGTTCGTCGAGTTCTTTGTCTCAACTCTTCGGTGAAACCTCCTCTTCACATGTCCTTCCTGTTTATACTTTCTGAAGGCCCATCCTCCCAAGGTTGGAGTCAGACATGCCATTCTTGGCCTTCAGATGTTTAGAGCTGTCTGTTATCAGTTATTTATGTTCATGATGTTCAAGTCACTTTAGCTATTGTACCATGGAACGAAGCATTCAATTCTAACACCAGTCTGAAGAGACTTTATGGTCTCAAGTTATTTCTTCCAATTCACAATTTCTCACACCCCGTTGACCTACCATTTAGTCATCTGTTATAATCTAAGATTGTAATCTTCATATTGATTCGACAACTCAAATTGGCAATGGTAACCTTGATGAAGAGTTCATACAGTGTAAAAAGGATGGTTTCTTGGAACAATAAGTTGTGAAGCCAACCAGGGAGCAAACTATTTTAGATCTTGTAATGTGTAACGAGTCTGGATTAATTAACAATCTCATAGTGAAGGATCCTCTTGGGACGAGTGATCATAACATGGTAGAATTTCACATTCAGTTTGAGGTTTCCTGAACCAAAATAAAGGCAATTACAAAGGTATGAAGGCAGAGTTGTGTAAAGTGGCCTGGGAACATATATTAAAGGGTAAGACTGTAGAAATGCAGCGGCAAATATTGAAGGAGATATTTCATAACTCTTAGCAAAGATTTATTCCAGTGAGAAATAAAGATGCTAAGAGAAGGATGAACCATCCGTGGCTAACTAAGGAAGTAAAGGACGGTATCACATTGAAAACAAAGGACAGTGAAAGGCCAGAAGATTGGGAAAGGACAACTAAAAAAATGATAAAGACAGAGAAGATAGCTTATGAGAGTAAACTAGCAAGAAATATAAAAACAGACAGTAAGAGCTTCTACAAGTATATAAAAAGGAAACGAGTAGCTAAAGTAAACGTTGGTCCCTTAGAGGATGAGACTGGGGAATTAATCATGGGAAACAAGGAAATGGCAGACTTTGAATAAATATTTTGTATCGGTTCACAGTAGAGGACACCAGAAACATCTCAATAATTGATAATCGAGGGGCTATGGGGGGGGCGGGGGGAGACTTAAAATAATCACTATCACTAGAGATAAAGTACTAGACAAACTAGAGGGACTAAAGGTGGACAAGTCCCCTGGACTGATGGCATGCATCCTTGGGTCTTAAAAGAAGTGGCTGCAGAGATAGTGGATGCATTGGTTGTAATCTACCAAAATTCCCTTAATTCTGGAGAGGTCCCCGCGGACTGGAAAACTGCAAATGTAACACCCCTATTTAAGAAGGGAGGGAGACAGAAAGCAGGAAACCATAGACCAGTTAGCCTGACATCTGTCATTGGGAAAATGCTGGAGTCCATCATTAAAGAAGCAGTAGCAGGACATTTAGAAAATCATAATGCAGTCAAGCAGAGCCAGCATGGTTTTATGAAAGGGAAATCATGTTTGACAAATTTGCTGGAGTTCTTTGAAGATGTAATGAGCAGAGTGGATAAAGGAGAAACAGTTGATGTCGTATATTTGGATTTCCAGAAAGCATTCGATAAGATGCCACAAAAGGTTACTGCACAAGATAAGAGCTCACGGGGTTGGGGGTAATATATTAGCGTGGTTAGAGGATTGGCTAACTAACAGAAAACAGAGAGTCGGGATAAATGGGTCATTTTCAGGTTGGCAAATTGTAACTAGTGGGATGCCACAGGGATCAATGCTGGGGCCTCAGCTATTTACAATCTATATGAATGACTTGGATGAAGGGACCAAGTGTATCAAAGCCAAATTTGCTGATACAAAGATAGGTGAGAAAGCAAGTTGTGAGGAGGACTCAAAGAATCTACAAAGGGATATAGACAGGCTCAGTGAGTGGGCAACAAATTGGCAGACGGACTATAATGTGGAAAAATGTGAGGTTATCCACTTTGATAGTAGAAATAAAAAAGCAAATGATTATTTAAATGGGGAGCAATTACAAAATGCTGTAGTATAGAGGGATCTGGGGGTTATTTTACATGAAATGCAAAAGGTTAGCATGCAGGTACAGCAAGTAATCAGGAAGGCAGATAGAATACTGGCCTTTATTGCAAGGGGAATGGAGTATAAAAGTCAGGAAGTCCTGCTCCAACTGTACAGATCAGACCATACCAGGAGTACTGCGTACAGTTTTGATCTCCTTATTTAAGGAAGGATATACTTGTATTGGAGGCAGTTCAGAGAAGGTTCACAAGATTGATTCCTGAGATGGAGGGGTTGTCATATGAAGAAAGGTTGAGCAGGTTGGGCCTATACTCCTTGGAGTTTAGAAGAATAAGAGGTGATCTTATTGAAACATATAAGATTCTGAGGGGGCTGGATAGGGTAGATGCAGAGAGGATGTTTCCCCTCGTGGGGGAATCTAGAACTAAGGGGCATAGTTTCAGAATAAGGAGTCGCCCATTTAAAACAGAAATGAGGAGGAATTTCTTCTCAGAGGGTCGTGAATCTTTGGAATTCTCTGCCCCAGAGCTGTGGAGGCTGGGTCTTTGAATATATTTAAGGTAGAGATAGATAGATTTTTGAATGATAAGGGAGTAAAGGGTTATGGGGCGCGGGCGGAGAAGTGGAGTTGCGACCAGGATCAGATCAGCCATGATCTTATTGAATGGCGGAGCAGGCTCGAGGGGCCAAATGGCCAGTTGGAACAGGACTTCCTGACATTTATACTCCGTTTCCCTTGCAATAAAGGCCAGCATTCTATTTGCCTTCATATTCCTGCTCCTATTTCTTATGTTCTAATGTTTTAATATTTCCCAATATGGCCCATTGTCAATTTTTGTCTGAAGACACTCCTGTGAATCGCCTTAGGATGTTTTACTCAGTTCAATGCACTCTGTAAACACGAGTTGTTGTGATAGTACAGCCCAGGTCGCTGAAACTTACTCTTTCTCTCAGGTGACCTACCGGATCCAGTACAAGGGGGGCAAGGGGATCGATGGCGCCTGGGTGACCTTTGCACTCACCAATGTCTCATTGTCCGCCACCAAGATCCAACAGACCTTTCACGTTTTCTTTATGACAGTAAGTTCAAGACCCAGATCTCCGCGTGACGGAAATGGGAAAAGCAGTGAATGGTTACAGCAGGACAGTCCACACTAACCTCCCATTACAGTACAGTGTGGGACAGTCCACACTTATCTCCCATTACAGTACAGTGTGGGATAGTCCGCACTAACCTCCCGTTACAGTACAGTGCGGGACAATCCACACTAACCTCCCGTTACAGTACAGTGTGGGACAATCTGCACTAACCTCCCGTTACAATACAGTGCAGGATAGTCCACAATAACCTCCCGTTACAGTACAGTGTGGGACAATCTGCACTAACCTCCCGTTACAGTACAGTGCAGGATAGTCCACAATAACCTCCCGTTACAGTACAGTGTGAGACAGTCCGCACTCACCTCCCGTTACGGTAGTGTGGGACAGTCCATACTAACCTCCCGTTACAGTACAGTGCGGCACAGTCCACACTAACCTCAAGTTACAGTACTGTGTGGAACAGTCTGCACTAACCTCCCGTTACAGTACAGTATGGGACAGTCTGTACTAACCTCCTGTTACAGTACAGTGCTGGGGGTATTACAGACCCGTGCTGGGGGTATTACAGACCCATGCTGTTACAGTACAGTGCTGGGAGTATTACAGACCCATGCTGTTACAGTACAGTGCTGGGGATATTACAGACCCGTGTTGTGTGCTGGGGATATTACAGACCCGTGCTGTTACAATACAGTGCTGGGGGTATTATAGACCACTGCTGTTACAGTACAGTGCTGGGGGTATTACAGACCCGTGCTGTGTGCTGGGGTATTACAGACCCGTGCTGTGTGCTGGGGTATTACAGACCCGTGCTGTGTGCTGGGGGTATTACAGACCCATGCTGTTACAATACCGTGCTGGTGGTATTATAGACCCGTGCTGTTACAGTACGGTGCTGGGGGTATTACAGACCCGTGCTATTACAGTACAGTGCTGGGGGTATTACAGACCCGTGCTGTTACAGTACAGTGCTGGGGGTATTACAGACCCGTGCTGTTACAGTACAGTGCTGGGGGTATTACAGACCCGTGCTGTTACAGTACACTGCTGGGGGTATTACAGACCCATGCTGTTAACAGTGCTGGGGGTATTACAGACCCGTGCTGTTACAGTACTGTGCTGGGGGTATTAGAGATGCTGTTACAGGTTGTTCGGTATAATCCTGTGCGCTATTTGACAGACCAGGACAGAAGCGATTTGCCAAATGACTGAAGGGCTATGTTTTGCCACTTGTCCTCAGGAGCCAGCGAGCAGCGCAGCAGAGAGACGGAGCGGCAATCCCGGATACCTAAAGGGGAAGCCCATCCTGGCCTTTAATGGTCAGGCGGCTGTATATCCTTTTATACTGGGGGGGCTGCGCGGGATTGCACTGTGCTGGAGGGAAGTCACCTGATAATGGCCCCGGGGGGCTGGGCACGGGGTTAGGTCAGTGACCACCCTGGGACTGGACACTGGGCTGGGTCAGTGCCCACCCTGGGACTGGACACTGGGCTGGGTCAGTGCCCACCCTGGGACTGGACACTGGGCTGGGTCAGTGCCCACCCTGGGACTGGACACTGGGCTGGGTCAGTGCCCACCCTGGGACTGGACACTGGGCTGGGTCAGTGACCACCCTGGGACTGGACACTGGGCTGGGTCAGTGCCCACCCTGGGACTGGACACTGGGCTGGCTCAGTGACCACCCTGGGACTGGACACTGGGCTGGGTCAGTGCCCACCCTGGGACTGGACATTGGGCTGGGTCAGTGCCTACCCTGGGACTGGACACTGGACTGGACACTGGTATCTCAGGTCCTTCTATACCGGCGGGCAGGCGGGGGTGTGGGGGGTAGACTCTGCTCACTAAGTGTCTAGACGTCTGTGGATGTGACCGCTCGTTGAGCCCCTTGACCACTTGCCTCACCAGCCTGACGGTGCTGAAGAGTGACAGCGATGGATCCTGTTCCCAGTCGGGTCGAAGCAGCGTGCTGTTCAGGCACAACATGAAGGCGGGCTGCTCCTACAGGTGAGGGCGGGCCGCTCCTACAGGTGAGGGTGGGCCGCTCCTACAGCTGAGGGCCAGGTGAGGGCGGGCCGCTCCTACAGGTGAGGGCGGGCCGCTCCAACAGGTGAGGGCGGGTCGCTCCTACAGGTGAGGGCCAGGTGAGGGTGAGCCGCTCCTACAGGTGAGGGTGGGCCGCTCCTACAGGTGAGGGCCAGGTCAGGGTGGGCCGCTCCTACAAGTGAGGGCCAGGTCAGGGTGGGCCGCTCCTACAGGTAAGAAGGTGGGGGCTGCTCCTACAGGTGAGGGCTCAGGCTTCAGTCAAGCTTATCGGGGCCTCTGCCCATATCGGCTGACCTCCCGTGGCGTTGCTCATGGTGTGGCCTTATTAGCTCTCACTAATTCCCACTCTGCCCCCTGCATTCAATGTTTCCCTCAAAGCGGATCCCACAGCCCTCACCATCAGGAGCTTGAGTTCAGTGCCCAGTACCTCGCCCTACAGTCGCGTTACTAGGAGGCCGTAGCAATGAGATCTCCTTGTTATGTTAACTGGATCCCGTAATCCCTCCCCGAGCCTTTCCCCGATCTTCGGAAAGGTAGACTGATGAGCACTTTAGTGAGACAAGGCCAAATATAAATCGCTGAACCAAGTGAAACAAGCAGAGTAATTAGGGTTACAACATTGCCAGCTATTTCGTACCAGCCCTCCAACGTATAAAATAATCAACATGCTGCCCCTGTTAGTGAGCTAAATAGAACTTTCCTGAGCAGTTGTTCTTCGGAACCTGAAGGAGACTGCCCCAATCCCTTTCTATGCTTCCCTCGCCAGATCTTCCAAAAATCTCTTCCTTTTATTCTCATTTCCAACCGAGACCCTCCCGCTCCACCCTCCGCAACTCTCCTAGTCTGGGGTGTTGGCTTCAGCTAACCCTGATCCCTCACGTTAATAGAGGCTCTCATGGACTCGAGATTGAGAAAGGTCTGATTAATAATCTTCGTTCATCAAGACATCTCTGCAAACCCAGCACACCCAGTCTTGAAGAGGTCACTGATACTCACAGGCAAATAATTCATCTGATGGGGTCTGATGGTCTGTGTCCTCTTTTATTCTCATGGTCATCTCATCAAGACAACAACACTTGGAGTTCCGAGTTTCTTGCACTTTGTTCATAGAAAAGAGAGAGAGAGAACTCTCAGTGAAATATAAGATGGTCATTAATAAATCCAATAAGGAATTGTGGAGAGAGGTCTTTCCCCAGAAAGTGGTGAGAATGTGGAACTCGCTCCCACCGGGAAGGGTTGAGCGAATAGCAGAGATATAGTTAAGGGGAAGCTGGATAAACCCATGAGGGAGAAAGGATTCGAAGGAGATGCTGATGGGGCAAGATGAAGTAAGGCTGGTGTGGAGCATCACCACCAGCACAGCCCAATTGGGCCGAACGGCCGGTTTGTGCACGGCAAATTCCATGAAAAAAGAGGAATCAGAAATTGACAGCACGGAAGGAGGCTATTCGGCCCATCGTGTCCGTGCCGACCGACAAAGAGCTATCCAGTCTAATCTCACTTTCCAGCTCTCAGTCCGTAGCCCTGCAGGTTACGGCACTTCAAGGGCACATATCCAGATACTTTTTAAATGTGGTGAGGGTTTCTGCGTCTACCACCCTTTCAGGCCGTGAGTTCCAGACCCCCACAACCCTCTGGGTGAAGAGTTTCTCCTCAAATCCCCTTGAAACCTCCCCCCAATTACTTTAAATCTCTGCCCCCTGCTTGTTGACACCTGGTTGTTGAAAGAGAGTAAAAGAACCAGCCACGTGAAAGATGGCAGAAGCAGGTAAGACAGATTACTGTGAGCGACACAACACCAAGTACACGGCGCAGTTTGGTGCATCAGGTAGTGGTTAGTGCGCTGTAATGGCGGGACGATTCTCTTCAGTTCCCAGCACTCATGGCCCCTTGGCTTTTCACATTCTGAAACACCAGCTCTCATCCACAGTCCCCCTTCCCCGTCCCCACCGCACACCCCCTCCCCCACCGCACACTCCCCCACCCCCACCGCACACTCCCCCACCCCCACCGCACACTTCCCCCCTCCCCCACCGCACACTTTCCCCCTCCCCCACCGCACACTCCCCCACCGCACACTCCCCCCTCCCCCACCGCACACTCCCCCTCCCCCACCGCACACTCCCCCTCCCCCGCCGCACCCTCTCCCGTGCCTCGCACCCCTTCCTCCACCGCGCACCCCCACTCCCCATCCCCACTGCGCCAGCCCTCCCCCACCAGGAATACTGGGGGGGCGGTGCGGACTGATTTTTGGGCTCCCGCTCCTGATCTCTGTGCATCTTGCCTGATTCTGTTGCCAATAATCTGATCATTAAAAAGCTGGATCAACTGGACCTGTATTCACTGGAGTTTAGAAGAATGAGAGGGGATCTCATAGAAACATATAAAATTCTGATGGGACTGGACAGGTTAGAGGCAGGAAGAATGTTCCCGTTGCTGGGGAGTTCCAGAACCCAGGGTCACAGTCTAAGGATAAGGGGTAAGCCATTTAGGACTGAGATGAGAGAAACGTCTTCACTCAGAGTTATTAACCTGTGGAATTCCCTACCACAGAGGATTGTTGAGATCTGTTCTTTGGATAGATTCAAAAGGGAGTTAAATATGGTCCTTACAGCCAAAGGGATCAAGGGGTATGGAGAGAAAGCAGGAAAGGGATACTGAGGGAATGATCAGCCATGATCTTATTGAATGGCAGTGCAGGCTCGAATGGGCTGCGGCTGCACCTAATTTCTATGTTTCTATGGTATCACTAAAAAGGGACCATGAAGCTGTGGGATTGTCCTGAGAACCCAACTGCTTTACTGATGTCCTTTCGAGAAGGAACTCTGCCATCCATACCCGGTCTGGAGCTCGAACTCGGATTGCCTCCCTCAGCCTCTCTGCCTCTGTCCTCCTTTAAGACGCACCTGTCTGGAAATCATATTGTATGGCTCGGTGGGAATGTGTCTGATAACCCTCTTGTGACGCACCTTTGGATATTTTACTACATTAAAGGCGCTATATAAATGCAAATTTTTGTTAATGTAGGAACAATAGTAGTCTATTCAGCCGTTCTCATTTGTTCAATCAGATTGTGGCTGCTCTGTACCTTAACACTATCAGCCCGCCACAGTTCCTCAATATCCTTACCCAACAAAGATCTTATCAATCTCAGATCTGAAATGTTCAATGGACCCCCAACCTCAAAAGCATTGTGGGAGAGAGAGTTGCAGATTTTCAGGATCATTTGTATGAAGAAGTGCTTCCTCACATCACGCCCTGAACGGCTTCGATTTTAAGGTTAGGCCCCCTTGTTCTGGACTCCCCACCCACCCCCCAGCAGAGGAAATAGTCTCTCTCTGTCTGCCCTATCAACTCCTTTAATCGTCTTGAACAGCTCGATCAGATCACTCGTTAATCATAGAAATTTACAGCACGGAAGGACCAAGAGCTATCCAGCCTAATCCCACTTTCCAGCTCTTGGTCCGTAGCCCTGCAGGTTATGGCACTTTAAATGCACATCCAAGTATTTTTTAAATGTGGTGAGGGTTTCTGCCTCTACTGCCCTTTCAGGCAGTGAGTTCCAGAACTCCATCACCCTCTGGGTGAAGACATTTCCCCTCATATCTCCTCTGAACCTCCCTCCAATCACTTTAAATCTATGCCCCCTGGTTGTTGACCCCTCTTTCAAGGGAAAGAGCTCCTTCCTATTCACTCTATCCAGGCCCCTCATAATTATATACACCTCAATCAGGTCTCCCCTCAGCCTCCTCTGTTCTGAAGAAAACACACCCAGCATCTCCAATCTTTCCTCAGCCAAAACTCTCCAGTCCAGACAACATTCTTGTATATCTCCTCTGTACCCTTTCCTTGTGTTTTACACAGTTCAAACATAACCTCCTTGCTCTTGTATTCCATGCCTTGGCTAATAAAAGCAAGTATTCTGTATGTCTTCTTAACCACATTATCTACCTGACTTGCTCCCTCCAGGGATCTGTGGATCTACACTCCAAGGTCCCTTTGTTCCTCTTCACTTTTCAGTGTTGCCTCATTTAATGTGTATTCCCTTGCCTTGTTAGACCTCCCAAATGCATTACATCACACTTATCCGGATTGAATTCCATTTGCCACTGTTCCGCCCATCTGACTCGTACATTGATATCTTCCTGCTGTCCGCAGCTTTCTTCTTCATTATCAACCACACAGCCTATTTTAGTGTCATCTGCAAACTTCTTAATCATACCCCCAACATTCAAGTCCAAGTCATTGATATATACCACACAAAGCAAAGGACCCAGCACTGAGCCCTATGGAACTCCACTGGTTACAGCCTTCCAGTCACAAAACCATCAACCATTACCCTTTGCTTCCTGCCTCTCAGCCAATTTTGGATCCAACTTGCCACTTTGCCCTGGAACCCATGGGCTTTTACTTTTGTGACTAGTCTGCCATGTGGGACCTTATCCATATACACTACATCATATGCACTACCCTCATCGACCCTCCTGGTTACCTCCTCGAAAAATTCAATCAAGTTAGTCAGACATGACCTTCCCTTAACAAATCCATGCTTGATTAATCCATGTCTTTCCAAATGAAGATTTATCTTGTCCCTCAGGAATTTTTCCAATAATTTTCCCACCACTGAGGTTAGGCTGACTGGCCTGTAATTACTCGGTCTATCCCTTTCTCCCTTTTTAAACAAAGGTACAACATTAGCAGTCCTCTGACACCACACCTGTAGCCCGAGAGGATTGGAAAATGATGGTCAGAGCCTCTGCTATTTCCTCTTTTGCTTCTCTTAACAGCCTGGGATACATTTCATCCGAGCCTAGGGATTTATCCACTTTCAAAGCTGCTAATCCCCTTAATACTTCCTCTCTCACTATGTTTATCTCATCTAATATTTCACATTCCTTCTCCCTCATTGCAAAGTCTGCATCGTCCCTCTCTTTTGTGAAAACATGCAAAGTATTCATTAAGAATCCTACACACGTGTTCTGCCTCCACACACAGATTTCCTTTATGGTCTCTAATAGGCCCCACTCTTTCTCTAGTTATCTTCTTGCTCTTAATGTATTTCTAAAACAGCTTTGGGTTTTCCCTGATTTTACTTGCCAACATTCTCTCATGCTCTCTCTTTGTTTTCCTGATATATTTTTTAATTGCGGCCCTGCACTTCTTATACTTCTCCAGAGTCTCTGCAGTATTGAGTTCTCGGTATCTGTCATAAGCCTCCCTTGTTTTCTTTATCTTACCCTGTATGACCCTTGACATCCAGGGGGCTCGAGATTTGTTAGCCCCAGCAAAATTGGCTTTACCTCAATTTCCTGATCCACCTTTGTCCTTTTCCATAACTACCCTAAATCTAACTGAATTATGATCACTGGCACCAAAATGATCTCCCACTAATACCCCTTCCACCTGCCCCTCTTCATTCCCAAAACCAAGTCCAGAACCGCCCCCTCCCTTGTTGAGCTTGTTACATACTGGCTGAAGAAGTCCTCCTGAATGCATTTTAGGAATTCCGCACCCTCTGTACCATTCATACTACCTTTTTCCCAGTTGAAATCCCCCACTATTACAGCTCTATAGTTTTTGGATTTCGCAGCAATTTGCCGACATATTTGTTGTTCTATCTCCCTCTGACTGTTTGGGGGTCTATAGTACACTCCCAGTTGTGTGATTGGCCCATTTTTGTTCTTCAATTCAACCCATACGGCCTTGTTTGATGATCCTTCCAACATCTCATCCCTTCTCACAGCTGTAATTGTTCCTTTAATTAATACTGTGATGCCCCTCCTTTTTTAACCCCCTCTCTATCCCGTCTGAAAACCCTGTAACCAGGAATGTTGAGCTGCCATACTTGCCCTTTCAACCATGTCTCAGTAATAGCTATAATATCGTACTCCCAAGTGTCAATCTGTGCTCTCAGCTCATCTGCCATGTTCCCTACACTCCTTGCATTGAAGTATATACCATTTAGTGGCCAAGCTCCCCTGTTGCCTATTGTCTAACTTCTGCTGGAAATTAATTTGCTATATTGGAGGGATTACAAGCCTAGTCTATGAAACCACTCCTCATAATGTAATGCGCTAAGCCCCGGTATCATTCTGCACTGCACCCTCTCCAAGGAACATATCTCCTCCCTGAGGTGCAGTGCCCAGTGCTGAACGCGGTTACGCCAGTTGGGGTCAGACCTGAGTATTCTATGCATTGATGTTAGACGTGATTCCAATCGCACACCACCGTGGTTACCTCTTGACTGCCTCCATGACATGGCCCAGCAAGACACTCAGTTGTAGCAAAGCAAGAGGCAGGCTCTGCATCACCTTCTCAAGGGACTAGGGATGGGCAATAAATGACGGCCTTGCCAGCGTTGCCCACATCGCCAGAACGACAATCACTAACTGTTGCCGATCTGTCTCTGTCTCCGTTCTCAGGTTGGCCCCCAGACAGACCTGCAGCGAGCGCCAGACACACATCAACCTGCTCCTCCTGGGAGACACACCTCCTGACTCCCTCGGCATCCTGGGCAATGCCAGCGGCAGCCAGACCGAGGGACTGACCCGGATCATCAACCCCCTGCCTGAGGCTCCGGTAAACTGTCCCACCCCCAACTGGTGCTCCTCTGTTGGCGGGTGGCGGGGGGGGGAGGCAGAAGGGTGCTATCATTCCTGGGGGGGGGGGGAGGGGAGAAGGGTCCTACCATTCCTGGGGGAGGAAGGGTGATACAATTCCCAGGGGAGAGGGGGGGGGGGTGGGGGAGAAGGATGCTGCCATTCCTGGTGGGGAAAGAGGGAGAAGGGTGCTACCATTCCTGGGGGAATGGAGGGGAAGAAGGGTCCTACCATTCCTGGGGGAATGGGGGAGGGAAAGGTGTTACCATTCCCGGAGGGGGGTGGGGTGGGGGTTGGCGGGGGAGAAGGATCCTGGGGGTGGGGGGAGAAGGGTGCTACCATTTCTGGGGGGAAGGGTCCTACCATTCCTGGGGGAGGGGGAGAGAAGGTGCTACCATTCCCGAGGGGGTGGGAGGGAGAGGGAGAATGGTGCTACTATTCCCGGGGGAGGGGGCAGAAGGGTGCTACCATTCCCGGGGGAGAAGGATGCTACCATTCATAGGGGAGGGGGGCGAAGGGGCGAGCCAATCTCAGGGTGGGGAGGGGAGATGGTTCAGGCCAATCCCATGGGAGTGAACAGGGGGGGGAAGGGTCGAGACAATCCCAGGGTGGGAAAAGGAGAAGGGTCAGGGCAATCCCAGGGTAGAGAGAAGGTTTAGGCAATTCCATGGGAGTGAACGGGGGGAAGGGTCGAGCCAATGCCTGGGGAAGGGCCAAGGGACAGACAATTCCCGGGGAAGCGGCGAGGAGGGATGGATCATTCCTGGTAGTTGGAGGGAAATCAGGCAGCAAGTGATTGGGGGTGTGGGTGTGGCAGAGTTTAAAACAAAGTCCTTGATAGGGGGATGTCCCTTTAAAAGGGCACCCGGCAGTGAGGCTGTCCCTTTAAGCTGCTCCTGATTTTAAGCCTGCCCCTTTAAAAGGGGGATCTGAGACTCAAGGGGCCTAGCAAGGAGGTGCCCTATTTCAAGGGGATGCTGAGGGCGAGACTGCCCTTCACTTGGGACCTGGAGGGTGAAGTTCCCATGGAATTGCTCACATTTGCAGCCGTGTTGCAGTGAGGTACTAAATGCAGCGTTTCTCCTTTGCAGAGCGAGCTGTGCAAGTCCAGTTGTAGCCTGACCCTGGCGCTGGAGATTCAGATCCTGTGGGCCTACATGGGCCCTCTTGCCAACCCGCAGGCTGCAGTGCTCGGGGCCCGATTCCAGTACCACAGGCAGGACGTGCCGGTAAGTACGGAGCTAACAAAGGAAGTGATGTTAAACCTCGATAAATCTGTGCTTAGGCCCCAGCTGGAATGCTGTGTGTACAAAGGATGTCAGGGCCTTGGTGAGCGTGCAGAGGAGATTTACCAGAATGGTACCAGGGATGAGGGTCTTCTGTTATCTGGAGAGGATGGGCATGTTCTCTTTAGAGCAGAGAAGGTTTGGCAAAAGAACCAAAGGCGACGTAAGAACAAACTTTTTTGTGCAGCGAGTGGTCAGGATGTGGAATGCTCGGCCTGAACGGGAGGTGGAGGCAGACTCCGTTTTATCTTTCAAAAGGGGAGTTGGATAAGTATCTGAAGGAAAAAATTGCAGAGCTACGGGGACAGGGCGGGGGAGGGGGACTGGCAGAGTCGGCACGGGATCGACTGGCCAAATGGTCTTCCATGCTGTAACCATTCTATGATTCTATGGTTAAGGGCAGATTTAATAGAGGGGTTCAAAACCTTGAGGGAATTTGATTGAGTAAATAAGGAGAAACTCCTGTCCACTGGCCGGAGGGTCAGTAACCAGAGGATACAGATTTAATATAATTGGCAAAAAGAACCGGAGTGGGGGGCGGGCGGTGATGGGGAGACATATTTTTACGCAGCAAGTTGTTGTGATCGGGAACGCACGACCTAAATTGTGGTGGGGGCAGATTCAATAGTAACTTCAAAAGGGAATTGGATAAGTAGTTCAAGGGGTAACATTTCCAGGGTTATTGGGAAAGAGGAGGGAATGGGACTAATTCGATCGCTCTTTCACAGAGCCAGCACAGGCACGATGGGTTAAACAGCCTCCTTTTGTGCCATATGGTTTTATGATTCTAGGCACAAAGTCTGGAAATGCAAGCTTTCCTTCTCTTGTAAACGTTATAAAGCCACGAGTAGCAGCCCCGGAAGCTGTGAGTGGCGGGGCCGAGGGAATGGACTGTGAGCAGCCCAGGTGATATGGAATCGCTGACATTGAATTCCAGCTGCCACATTGCCCCTCGAATCAATATCCCTTTGTGCTTTCCTTTGGTCTTCTGTCCAATTCACTACACTTCTGATTTTGGTATCATCTGCATATTTTCAGTCCAGTCTCTATACCCTGATCGTTGATGCACAGAACTGAGCCCAGAAATGAACCCTGAAGGCAGACCTAATGTTTGTAACAAAACCTCACGGGCAGCTTTACACAAAAAGCCTGTACCTGCCCTGGGAGTGTTTGAATGGGACAGTGTAGAGGGAGCTTTACTCTGTATCTAGCCCGTGCTGTACCTGCCCTAGGAGTGTGTGATGGGACAGTGTAGAGGGAGCTTTACTCTGTATCTAACCCCGTGCTGTACCTGCCCTGGGAGTGTTTGAATGGGACAGTGTAGAGGGAGCTTTACTCTGTATCTAACCCCGTGCTGTACCTGCCCTGGGAGTGTTTGAATGGGACAGTGTAGAGGGAGCTTTACTCTGTATCTAACCCCGTGCTGTACCTGCCCTGGGAGTGTTTGATGGGACAGTGTAGAGGGAGCTTTACTCTGTATCTGGGAAGCTGATCATTGGTCGTTGCCCCACAGTGTTCTACTGGAGCCGTGTCTCTGAGAACCTCCGTCACCTTCATCGAGACCACCCGATACCCACCAGCCCCCAGAGACCATCCCACAACTGACTGGAAGCTGCCCTTCGATTTCTTCTACCCCTTCAAGGTGTCCACCAGCGGAGTTGCCGTGCTTGCGGGATCAATGCTGGGCAGTGTCTGCAGTGTCATCGTCATGGGCTTCCTGGGTCAGCATTGAGTCCCAAACTCTCTGATCTCACTGATAGTGAGCCTGTCTTCAGGATTGGTGGAAGCAACATTAAAAAGAAAGACTTGGATTAGATAGCGCCTTTCACAACCACCAGACATCTCAAAGCGTTTTACAGAGTTGTAATGTGGGAAACGTGGCAGCCAATTTGCGCACAGCAAGCTCCCACACACAGCAATATGATAATGACCAGATCATCTGTTTTTTGCTACATTGATTGAGGGATAGATATTGGCCAGGACACCGGGGAGAACGCCCCTGCTCTTCTTTGAAATAGTGCCGTGGGAACTTTAAGTCCACTTGAGAGAGCAGACTTGGTTTAACATCTCATCCAAAAGACGGCACCTCCAACAGTGCGGCGCTCCCTCAGCACTGCACTGGAGTGTCAGCCTGGATTTTTGTGCTCAAGTTCCTGGAGTTGTAATTGAACCTACAACCTTCTGACTCAGAGGTGAGAGTGCTGCCCACTGAGCCACCGCTGACACTGAAGATGGTGCCGGATTGTGAAGATTGTCGTGTACTGGGAGAGAGGCTCTCACTGGATCCTCAGACTAGGGGGAGTCACACTCACTGGGACTGGGGGAGGGGTTCGCTGGGACTGGGAGGGCGGGGTCACTGGGACTGGGCGGGGGGTGGTCACTGGAACTGGGAGGGCGCGGTCACTGGGACTTGGGGGGGTCGCTGGGACTGGGGGAGGTCACTGGGGCGGGGGGAGGGGGGGTCACTGGGACTGGAGGAGTAGGTCCTGTCCCCTGTCCCAGACGGTGAGTCTCTCTGCTGTTGACGAGGGGTAGGTCCCCCAGGCCTCTGCCTGTTCCTCGCACACACCGCTCTGGTCCTGGTCAAACCTCCCCTGTGAGGGAGCGTAAGAAGAGGAAACCCCATGGAGTCAGTCAGCTGTTCCGATCTCCCTCTCTGCTCATTAATAACCGGTCTGCTGGCTCCCAGTGCAACGATACTCCTTGTACGGGGTGCGGGAGTATGATTTTATAATGAGTACTTTGTTCCTTGTTCACATCTGAATCACTAAATAAAATGGTTTTGTCTGGTACCGGTGACGGATGTGATTTAGCAAATCCTGTTTTAGGGGGAAGGACACGCCGATTGCAGTGCCCCTCAAGTTCGCTCCCTGACTATGTCCAGAACCCTGGGGTGTAAGCTGTGGACCGACTCTGGATAATTTGTTGGAAAGGTCCCCACCATCTTCTCGAGAGCAAAGGGGGACAGGCAATAAATGCCGGCCTCGCCAATAATGTCCACATCCCAAGAATAAATAATGTCCACATCCCAAGAATAAATAATGTCTGCATCCCAAGAATAAATAATGTCTGCATCCCAAGAATAAATAATGTCTGCATCCCAAGAATAAATAATGTCTGCATCCCAGAGTACTTAAGGAAGTGGCCCTAGAAATAGTGGATGCATTGGTGGTCATTTTCCAACATTCTATAGACTCTGGATCAGTTCCTATGGACTGGAGGGTAGCTAATGTAACCCCACTTTTTAAAAAAGGAGGGAGAGAGAAAACGGAATTATAGACCAGTTAGCCTGACATCGGTGGTGGGGAAAATGTTGGAATCAATTATTAAAGATGTAATAGCAGCACATTTGGAAAGCAGTAACAGGATCGGTCCAAGTCAGCATGGATTTATGAAAGGGAAATCATGCTTGACAAATCTTCTAGAATTTTTTGAGGATGTAACTAGTAGAGTGGACAAGGGGGAGCCAGTGGATGTGGTGTATTTAGACTTTCAAAAGGCTTTTGACAAGGTCCCAACAAGAGATTAGTGTGCAAAATTAAAGCACATGGTATTGGGGGGAATGTACTGACGTGGATATAGAACTGGTTGGCAGACAGGAAGCAAAGAGTAGGAATAAATGGGTCCTTTTCAGAATGGCAGACAGTGACTAGTGGGGTACCACAAGGTTCAGTGCTGGGACCCCAGCTATTTACAATATACATTAATGATTTAGACGAATTGAATGTAATATCACCAAGTTTGCAGATGACACTAAACTGGGTGGCAGTATGAGCTGTGAGGAGGATGCTGAGAGGCTGCAGGATGACTTGGACAGGTTAGGTGAGTGGGCAAATATATGGCAGATGCAGTATAATGTAGATAAATGTGAGGTTATCCACTTTGGTGGTAAAAACAGGAAGACAGATTATTATCTGAATGGTGACAGATTAGTAAAAGAGGAGGTGCAACGAGACCTGGGTGTCGTGGTACATCAGTCATTGAAGGTTGGCATGCAGGTACAGCAGGCGGTGAAGAAGGCAAATGGCATGTTGGCCTTCATAGCGGATTTGAGTATAGGTGCAGGGAGGTCTTACTGCAGTTGTACAGGGCATTGGTGAGGCCTCACCTGGAATATTGTGTTCAGTTTTGGTCTCCTGATCTGAGGAAGGACGTTCTTGCTATTGAAGGTTCTCCAGACTGATTCCTGGGATGACAGGACTGACATATAAAGAAAGATTGGATCGACTAGGCTTATATTCAATGGAATTTAGAAGAATGAGAGGGGATCTCATAGAAACATATAAAATTCCGACAGGATTGGGCAGGTTAGATGCAGGAAGAATGTTCCCGATATGGGAAAGTCCAGAACCAGGGGTCACAGTCTAAGGATAAGGGGTAAGCCATTTAGGACTGAGATGAGGAGAAACTTCTTCACTCAGAGTTGTGAGCATGTGGAATTCTCTACCACAGAAAGTTGTTGAGGCTAGTTCGTTAGATATAGTCAAAAGGGAGTTAGATGTGGCCCTTACGGCTAAAGGAATCAAGGGGTATGGAGAGAAAGCAGAAATGGGGTACTGAAGTTGCATGATCAGCCATGATCATATTGAACGGTGGTGCAGGCTCGAAGGGCCAAATGGCCTACTCCTGCACCTATTTTCTATGTTTCTATGACTCTGTGTTTTCGGATGATATCGCCAAGGGGCAGTATATAGATGAGAAATAGGAGGGGACCAAGGATGGATCCTTGGGGGGCACCAGAGGTAATGATGTGGGAGTGGGAAGAGAAGCCATTGCAGGAGATTTCCTGGCTACGATTAGATAGGATAGGAATGGATCCAGGTGAGTGCAGTCCCTCCCCGCTAGATGATGGTGGAGAGGCGTTGGAGGAGGATGGAGTGGTCAACTGTGTCAAAGGCTGCAGACAGGTCCAGGAGGACGAGGAGGGATAGTTTACTTTTGTCACAGTCACAAAGGCTGACATTTGTGACTTTGATGAGAGCTGTTTCGGTACTGTGGCAGGGGCGGGAACCAGATTGAAGGAATTCAAACATTGAATTCATGGACAGATGGTCATGGATTTGGGAGGCAACAACATATTCAAGGACTTGAGAGGAAAGCGAGGTTGGAGATGGGGACGTAGCTCGCAAGCGCAGTGGGGCCGAGGGTTGTTTTTTGAGGAGAAGTGATGACGGCCGATTTGAAGGAGAGGGAAATAGTACCTGAGGAGAGAGAACCATTAACAATGTCGGCAGAAATGGGAGCCAGAAAAGGAAGTTGGGTGGTCAGCAGTTTAGTGGGAATAGGGTCAAGGGAGCAGGAGGTGGATCTCATGGACAAGATGAGCGTGGAGAGGTCAAGAGGGGAGATCAGTGAGAAACTAGAGAAGGATGCGAGTTTGGGTCGAGGGCGGGGGAGCCTCAGATGAAGTTTGGCCTTGTGGGCTAGGGGAAGGAAGGGAACTCGTGTCGGCAGCTGATCGATAGTTTCAATCTTTGAGACAAAGAAGTCCATGAGCTCCTCACGCTTCTTGTTGGAGGTGAGTGTGGTGGAGACAGGGGAGAGGGGTTTAAGAAGACAGTTAGCAGTAGAGAATAGTAGCCAGGGGTTATCTTTGCATTCCAGAATGGTTCTGGAATAGTGAGACAAGAGTAGGACCTGAGAATGCTTTATGTGATTCAGCCAGATCTGGCGGTGAATGGCTAAACCAGTTATCCGCCACATCCGTTCAAGTCTGCGCCCCTTGGACTTGAGGGAGCGAAGATGAGGGCTGTACCAGGGGCAACGGCCAAGGTGAGAGAGAGTAATGGTTTTAATAGGGACTAGGGCATCAAAGGTGGTGGTGAGTGTGTGGTTGAGCAGATCAGTGGTTGCAGAAATGTCATGGTGAAAGGAGGGCCAAAAGCTGGACAGTTTGGAGTTCATAAGTGCAGTTGTAAGAGAGTTTGGAGAGGGTTTTTTCCAGAGGCGGATGCAGAAGGAAGTATGGTTGGTTGGGTGGGAGAAGGGGGATGTGGGTAGAGAGCGATGCAAGGAAGTCAGAGATGGTCTTATCTGTATTTGTCACAGTAGGAAGAGGCGAGCTCACGAGAGCTGGCAAGGTCAAGGGGTGGCCGTGAATCTGGGTTAAGGAATTCACATGGACGGAGAGATTAAGAGAGGATAGGAGGGTAGTGAACTCAGAGGAGAGTGAGCATGATGAATTGAGATGGAGGTTGAAATCACCGAGGATGAGAAGTCACTTGGTGCAGAGGCGGATGGAGGAAAGCAGTGAAGATATCTCCGTGATAAAATTTTTATCATGCTTGGCTGGGTGGTGGAGAACGAGAATTTTAAATGAGAGGCGAGAGGGGTGGTATAAGGTGAGATGCTCAAATAAAGAGAAAGTGCTGGAGGAGTAGGGGGACACACGAAGGTGTTACTTGGTGATGAGAGCCACACCGCCACACATCCTAAACAATTCACTACCAATGTCAATAAATTGCCTCCAATTCCATGTGTCCCATTACATTTGTTTAGTACCTTATGTGAAAGACTAACACTTATATAGAACCTTTCACGACCACCGGAGGTCTCAAATGCTTTACGGCCAATCAGGTACTTTTGGAATGTAGTCACTGTTGTAATGTGGGAAATGTGGCAGCCAATTTACGCACAGCAAGCTCCCACAAACAGCAATGTGATAATGACCCAGATAATCTGTTTTGTTGTGTTGATTGAAGGATAAATATTGGCCAGGACGCCGGGGATAACTCACTTGCTCTTCTTCGAAATAGTGCCATGGGATCTTTTACGTCTACCTGAGAGAGCAGACGGGGCCTCATCTGAAAAGTGGCACCTCCGACAATGCAGCATTCCCTCAGTACTGCACTGAAGCGTCAGCCTAGATTTATGTGCTTAATTCCCTGGGATTTGAACCCACAATCTTCTGACTCAGAGGCAAGGATGCTGACCACGGAGCCACAGCTCATACTCATGGATCCTTACGGATTGCATTCCGGAAATCCATATAAATAACATCTGCAGATACACTCTCATCTACCACGTTAGTTACCCGAAAAATAAACTCATCGAGGTTTGGTAGACTTGAGTCCTTTACAGATCCATGCTGGTTCTCTTGGATATGCTCATATTTGTCCAAATGCTCAATCACTCTGTCCTTAATAACAGATTCTCGTAATAGGCCTTAAATTTCCTAGTTTATCTCCCCTACCCTTTTAAATAATGGTATGACATTGGCAATGCTCGAATCCAAAGGGCCAACTAATCAATCGCATGAGTTTTGGACGACCATGATGTACGCATCAATAATTTCCTCACCGGCTTTTTTATACCTGTCGCAGGTGTGCTGTCCAGTGTGCTGCTCTGGAAATATAGCCAGCTGATACTGCACTGGATACAGAGCCAGAGGCCTGTACTGGGAATGTAGCCAAATGGCGAGAGATGGTGTTCTCCTAGAAATACAGCCAGGACCCAGCAGGGGGCGCTGGTGTGTAAATATAGGCAGGAGGCGCTGGTGTGTGAATATAGACAGGAGCCAGCGGGGGCGCTGGTGTGTGAATATAGACAGGAGCCAACAGGGGGCGCTGGTGTGTGAATATAGACGGAAGCCCGCAGGGGGCGCTGGTGTGTGAATATAGACAGGAACCAGCAGGGGGCGCTGGTGTGTGAATATAGACAGGAACCAGCAAGGGGCGCTGGTGTGTGAATATAGCCAAGAGCCAGCAGGGGGTGCTGATGGGTAAATATAGACAGGACCCAGCAGGGGGCGTTGATGTGTGAATATAGACAGGAGCCCGCAGGGGGCGCTGGTGTGTGAATATAGACAGGAGCCAGCAGGGGGGGCGCTGGTGTGTGAAAATGGACAGGAGCCCGCAGGGGGCGCTGGTGTGTGAATATAGACAGGAACCAGCAGGGGGCGCTGGTGTGTGAATACAGACGGAAGCCCGCAGGGGGCGCTGGTGTGTGAATATAGACAGGAACCAGCAGGGGGCGCTGGTGTGTGAATGTAGACAGGAGCCCACAGGGGGCGCTGGTGGGTGAATATAGACAGGACCCAGCAGGGCGCTGGTGTGTGAATATAGACAGGAGCCCACAGTGGGACCTGGTGGGTGAATATAGACAGGAGCCCGCAGGGGGTGCTGATGGGTAAATATAGACAGGAGCCAGTAGGGGGGTGCTGGTGTGTGAATATAAACAGGACCCAGCAGGGCGTTGGTGTGTGAATATAGACAGGACCCAGCAGGGCACTAGTGTGTGAATATAGACAGGAGCCAGCAGGGGGTGCTGGTGTGTGAATATAGACAGGAGCCAGCAGGGGGTGCTGGTGTGTGAATATAGACGGAAGCCCGCAGGGGGCGCTAGTGTGTGAATATAGACAGGAACCAGCAGGGGGCGCTGGTGTGTGAATATAGACAGGAACCAGCAAGGGGCGCTGGTGTGTGAATATAGCCAAGAGCCAGCAGGGGGTGCTGATGGGTAAATATAGATAGGACCCAGCAGGGGGCGTTGATGTGTGAATATAGACAGGAGCCCGCAGGGGGCGCTGGTGTGTGAATATAGACAGGAGCCAGCAGGGGGCGCTGGTGGGTGAATATAGACAGGAGCCAGCAGGGGGGGCGCTGGTGTGTGAAAATAGACAGGAGCCTGCAGGGGGCGCTGGTGTGTGAATATAGACAGGAACCAGCACAGGGCGCTGGTGTGTGAATGTAGACAGGAGCCCACAGGGGGCGCTGGTGGGTGAATATAGACAGGACCCAGCAGGGCGCTGGTGTGTGAATATAGACAGGAGCCCACAGTGGGACCTGGTGGGTGAATATAGACAGGAGCCCGCAGGGGGTGCTGATGGGTAAATATAGACAGGAGCCAGTAGGGGGGTGCTGGTGTGTGAATATAGACAGGACCCAGCAGGGCACTAGTGTGTGAATATAGACAGGAGCCAGCAGGGGGTGCTGGTGTGTGAATATAGACAGGAGCCAGCAGGGGGTGCTGGTGGGTAAATATAGACAGGAGCCAGCAGGGGGTGCTGGTGTGTGAATACCCTCCAGCCAATACCCTCCAGCTTTCCTGGCAAACCCTGGGATGACCAGACTCTCATCTCAATTGGAGGACAAGGAGCCCACACAGTCCTATGGCCTTGCCCACCACCACACAACTACCCACATCTCAGAGTATGCACCCTACCAACTGCTGCAATGGCTACCCCACTGAGGGATCCCACAACAGTGGCACTCACATGGTTTGTGTGTGTGGGAGGGGAAATGTATGAGACCAGCCTCAAGTACAGGGATCACACCTGGCACCCACAGAACCCTCACCACAACCTCCCATAGCCCACGACTGATCACCTCCCCAGGTCATTACAATAAGGACTTGAAAAATGCTTAGGGGGGGAGTGTTATGTATGCATGCTTGTATTGTTATATGAAATGTACTTTACACTGTACACACCTTACTGTACACCAGAGGGTGCTGCTGCTGGAGACCTAAGGGTTATCTACACACTGCAGGTAACCCAGTATAAAAGGGAGCTCACAGCTTGGTGTCCTCACTCTCGGAGCTGCAAATAAAGGACTACAGTCTACACAGTTCAAGTACCATACCCTGCCTCGTGGAGCCATGACCACAGGCACCTGCATACACCACAACATCAGCCTTCAATAACGGGTACTGATCCTGTTTCGAAATCCTGTCGATCGTAGCCTCGTAGTCTCCATAGATTCTGACAGTGCCAGCACTTTTCAGCGTAGGAACAATGGGGCTGGCCCATTCATTAAATTCAACTAGTGATATGATCCCTTCATGCTGGAGTTTGTCCAGTTCGATTTCGACCTACTCCCTCATCATATATGGAACTGCCTGAGCTTTATGATGGACGGGTCTTGCATCCGAATCCACGTGGATTTGCACCTTGGCTCTCGTGAAGTTGCCGATGCCTGGTTCGAACAGCGAGGGGACCTTGCTCAGTAGTTGGGCACATGCATCTTCCTCCTCCGACAACACCTTGATGTCGTTCCAGTCGCATCTGATTTTTTCACGCCAGTTCCTACCGAACAGCGTTGGCCATTACCTGGGACACTCGTGAACCACACCGTCATACAGCACTTTAATTGTGGCACTGCCAATCACCGTTATGAGTTCTTTGGTGTACATGTGCAACTTGGCATTGACTGGGCCTCACAGCCTTAGGGTCCCACAATTTGTCGAATGGCCTCTGGCTCATTATCAATTGACTCGCCCCTGTGCCCAGTTCCATCGATACCGGCACCCCATTAAATTTCATGTTGATCATTATCGGTTTGCTCTTAGTTAGGAACGAGTACAGTCCATACACTTCCTCCTCTGGTATCTCGGATTGTGTATCCAGATCCGCGCTAGTCTAACCATCATCCTCCACGTCGTGTGTTGCTCATCTGCGGACAATTGCGCTGGAGATGCCCCACTCTCAGACAGCCTTTGCAACTATATTGCTTAAATCGGCACTGCTGGTGCCAGTGATTTACCCCACAACGCCAACACGGAGAAGTCGGATACATTCCCGCTGGCGGACTTTGGGCAGCCACAGGTTTCACGTACGCAGTCGGTTTAGGCCCTGCCATGTGCCGCTCTGCCGAACGCCGAATTAATCATATTTACAGTACATGCCAAGTTTCGATTTTTCACTGATAATCTGCTTTAGACTTCTATCCGTCGTCATGCATGACTGGGCGATCGTGATGGCCCTGTTCCAAGTCCAACGTCTCCACCGCCAGTAGTTTACGCAGAATCACCTCGTGGTTGATGCCAATTACAAAGAAGTCCCGCAGCATGTTTGCCAACGCAGTCCCGAACTTACACAGTCCCGCTAGACGTCTCAGGTCGGCAACGAATTCCACCGCATTCTGGCCCTCTGAGCGAACATGCGTATAAAATCTGTATCTCGAGATGATGATGCCTTCGTCTGGCTTAAGGTGGTCCTGTACCAGTGTACACAATTCTTTAAACGTCTTCGCTGTTGGACTCACAGGCAGGAGTAGATTCTTTAGCGGACCACAAACCATGAGGAGCACCGCCCAGCGCCGATCTGCGTTGCCGACCTCCTCCATTTTGTTGGCCTTGAAGAACTGGCTCAAACGGCTTACAAAGTCTGCCCAATCGTCTCCTTCCACAAATCGCTCCAACAATCCAATTGTGCTCATTTTTGCATGCAAAGGTTCTTGTTGCCTCGTCACCAAATGTTGTGCAATAACTGTTAGACTGAGTACTGTTTAACTCCAAGAGATATGACCTTGGCTCTGCTTTATTAAGGCCCAAAATGCCTAATATTCAAAATGGCTGGCCTTTTATACTCGGGCTGCATACACGTGCGTCCAGCCCAATGGCCTCCAACAATGACGCCATCTAGCGGCTAGTGATCCCATGACACTCCCCAGTCTTTATCTCTCTCCCCAGTCTCTCTCTTCCCCCAGTCTCTCTCTCCCCCTGTCTCTCTCTCTCTCTCCCCCAGTCTCTCTCTCTCTCCCCCAGTCTCTCTCTCTCTCCTCCAGTCTCTCTCTCTCTCCCCAGTCTCCCTCTATAAGTCTCTCGCTCTCTCTGTCTCTCTCCCTGCAAAGTCCTATTCCTGCAGTACAGACTCACACGAGGCACATGCTAAAGTCAAGGTCACTCAGGACCTGCACCTTTATTACACAGCTCTCGAATGACACACTTGCCTGAGACCTGCCTTTATATACCTGTGTAGAATAGGTATCCAGTGTCTCCTGCAAGTGCACCCCTGGTGGTAAGGTAAGCTAGTGGTCACAGGTCCTATCTGGTTACAGTCATGTATAGCATGGTAAGATACAGTTATGTACAGTAGTGAGAGATACATGACACTCTCAGACTCTCTTTATCCCCAGACTCTCCCTCTCCCAAGTCTCTCTCTCACTCTTCCCAATCTCTCCCACTCCCTCTATCCCCGACTCTCTCTCGCCCAGTCTCACTCACCCCAGTCTCGCTCTCTATCCAGTGTCTCTCTCTCCCAGGTCTCACTCCCAACCCCCAGTCTCAGTCTTCCTCGGCCCCAGACACTCTCTCTCCCTCTCTCCCCAGTCTCTCTCCCCCAACCCCCCTGCTCCCACTGTCTCTCTCTCCCCCGACTCTCTCTCCCCAGTCACACTCTCTCCCCCAGTCTCTCTCCGGTCTCTCTCCCCAGACTCTCCCTCTCCCCCCAGTCTCTCTCTCTCCCTCCTCTCTCTCTCCCTCCAGCATCGCTCTCTCTCCCCAATTGCTCTCTCCCCCAGTCTCTCTCTCTCCTGATTCTCTCTGTCTCCCCACAATCTTTCTCTCCCAGTCTCGCTCTCTCTCTCTCTCTTGCCAGACTCTCTCTCTCCCCAGTCTCTCTCTCTCCCCCTCATTCTCCCCAACACCACCCCCCCCCCAAACTCTCTCTCTCCCCAGAGTCTCTCTCTCACTCTCTTTCCCTGTAATATAATTCCACCTAGTGGACGACTGTGGTAATGCAGCCATTACTGTTTACAAGAATAAAAGACATCAGGTGACAGATCAACTGACAAGTTCCTGTGTTGAAGCCATCTTATAATGTCCTGTGTGTTTGTGGTGTCATAAAGAATATTTCACATTTGGCAATGAAGACTAGGATAATCGGATTCCCTGACTGAAATTTTTGTTGATGAATGATTCCAGCCAAACAACAGAGAGACTAGAGAGGTCCTTTGTGTTGCAGAACAGCTATAAATCCAAGTTAAATTACAAGCACACTTGGCTGAACTGCCAGAGTCCAGATGGCCACTGCCATGGGAATAATGGGGCGCTTGAGTTAACGTGACCGAGAGATTTCTGGAGTGTATGTGGAGCGGCTAGAAATGTTTTTTCACTGCCAATAGTATCATCGAAATCCCCGATGATGAAAACAGTAATCGGATGGTTTTAAAAAGAAAATGGGCTATTTTCCTGACTGAAGCAGGCACCGAGGTGTATGAAACCCCGAAAAATTTGTTTGTTCCCATCAAGCCAAAGGACACATCACTTACAGAGATTCTTAGCAAGTTAGAACAGCATTATCGTGCAGAGCCCCTGGAAATTGCTGAAAGTTATCGTTTTGGAATACAAAATCAATTACCTGATGAGAGTATCAGCACCAAGAACTGGTGGGGGTCGAGGTGGTCTTGAACTGGTGGGGAGGGGTGGGGAGAGGGTGTCTGGGACTGGGGGGAAAGAAGGTCAGGTACTGGGGGGGAGAGGAGGTCAGGAACTCGGGGGAGGGGGCTGGGAAGGTAAGGAGCACGGAAAGTACAGTGGGGATGTAAAGAGCATGATCCAGGTCCAAATGGAGGTGGGAATGAGTGCGAGAACGTGATCCAGATGGTAAGACAGATCACATTCTTCCAACCACACCCCCTTTACACCCACACCATCTGCCCCCCAACCTGGTTAATTCCTTGGAAAGCTCAATGTGTGTGTGGCAAGTGACATCGTTGGACTGACTGAAATCCGGAAGTGATGACACTGTCACACTTCAATCCATGACCCGCCCACAATTTCCCTTCTGTGGGAGGGAGGAAGGGAAGGGCAGCAAATTGTTGGGCGGAGGTCAGGAATCGGGCAGTGAGAGGAGGCACTTGGGCAGGGGGAGGGTCACGGTGGGGAGGGGGAGGATCGCGGTGGGGAGGGGGGAGGGGGAGGGGGGAGGGGGAGGATCGCGATGGGGAGGGGGGGAGGATCGCGGTGGGGAGGGGGGGAGGATCGCGGTGGGGAGGGGGGAGGGGGAGGGGGGAGGGGGAGGATCGCGGTGGGGAGGGGGGAGGATCGCGGTGGGGAGGGGGGGAGGATCGCGGTGGGGAGGGGGGAGGGGGAGGATCGCGGTGGGGAGGGGGGGGAGGAACGCGGTGGGGAGGGGGAGGATCGCGGTGGGGAGGGGGCAGCGGGAGGATCGCGGTGGGGAGGGGGAGGATCGCGGTGGGGAGGGGGCAGCGGGAGGATCGCGGTGGGGAGGGGGAGGATCGCGGTGGGGAGGGGGCAGCGGGAGGATCGCGGTGGGGAGGGGGAGATGATCGCGGTGGGGAGGGGGAGGATCGCGGTGGGGAGGGGGCAGCAGGAGGACCGCAGTGGGGAGGGGGAGGATCGTGGTGGGGAGGGGGGAGGGGGAGGATCGCGGTGGGGAGGATCGTGGTGGGGAGGGGGGAGGGGGAGGATCGCGGTGGGGAGGATCGCAGGGGGGAGGGGGAGGATCGCAGGGGGGAGGGGGAGGATCGCGGTGGGGAGGGGGAGGATCACGGTGGGGAGGGGGCAGCGGGAGGATCGCGGTGGGGAGGGGGGAGGGGGAGGATCGCGGTGGGGAGGGGGGAGGGGGAGGATCGCGGTGGGGAGGATCGCGTTGGGGAGGGGGGAGGGGGAGGATCGCGGTGGGGAGGGGGCAGCGGGAGGATCGCGGTGGGGAGGGGGCAGCAGGAGGACCGCAGTGGGGAGGGGGAGGATCGCGGTGGGGAGGGGGGAGGGGGAGGATCGCGGTAGGGAGGATCGCAGGGGGGAGGGGGAGGATCGCGGTGGGGAGGGGGAGGATCACGGTGGGGAGGGGGCAGCGGGAGGATCGCGGTGGGGAGGGGGGAGGGGGAGGATCGCGGTGGGGAGGGGGCAGCAGGAGGACCGCGGTGGGGAGGGGGGAGGGGGAGGATCGCGGTGGGGAGGATCGCAGGGGGGAGGGGGAGGATCGCGGTGGGAAGGGGGGAGTGGGAGGATCGCGGTGGGAAGGGGGGAGGGGGAGGATCGCAGTGAGGAGGGGGGAGGGGGAGGATCGCGGTGGGGAGGGGGGAGGATCGCGGTGGGAAGGGGGGAGGGGGAGGATCGCGGTGTGAAGGGGGGAGGGGGAGGATCGCGTTGGGGAGGGGGGAGGATCGCGGTGGGAAGGGGAGGATCGCGGTGGGGAGGGGGGAGGGGGAGGATCGCGGGGGGGAGGGGGAGGATCGCGGTGGGGAGGGGAGAGGGGGGAGGTCAGGATCGGGTGGGGAGGGGGGAGAAGGTCAGGAACTTGGGCATGGGGTGGCAGAAAGTCCAACCCATGAGGGTGTGCCCTGTTCTGTGTGGGCTCTGGTCTGTCTGGAGTCAGCAGTCAGAATGGCTCGAATTACACTTTGCAAAGTAACTGATTACTTTGACAGGCAGGATCTAGTTACACATTCCAGAGGAGCTGCTGGGTGTGTCTGATCCTCCAAGGGGACCAATCAGAAATTAGGTCTTGTCAACCAAGGTGACCAATCATAACTTTAGTGTTCAAATGTCAGTGTCGTTTAGACCCAGTTAAGAGTAATTATATAAATCCTATTATATTTAATTAGTTTATTTTAAGTTTCTAATTAGAACGAGGGGACTGCCAGGACCTGTAGTCTGCAATTTCTGCACCATGTGGGAACCTCGGGGTCCGTGGTGTGTCCCGGAGGTCCATCTTTGCTGGAAGTGCCTCCAGCTGCTTGAACTCACACTGAGGATTTCTGAGCTTGAGGGGCAGCGGGACTTACTGCAGGTATACAGGTGGCTGAGTGTGTCCTGGGTCGCATGTTCCAGGAGCTGGTCACCCCACAGCCAGATAGAGTTCAGACCACCCAGAAAGGTAGGATAGTACAGAAATCCTGTGGCACTCTCAAACCCATGCTAAGCATTTAATGCTGCTGAGGGCGACAACACCTCAAAGTAGTGCAGTCCCGAGCCTGGCAGTGTGAGGCAAAGGACAGACAGGGGCTACAGCGAAGTGTCGTAATTAGGGATTCTACAGTCAGGGGGACAGACTGGCGGGGTCTGCTACCATCGATGGGAGACTCGTGCGGTGTGTTGCCTCCCTGGTGCCAGAGTAAAGAACAGCATGGAGAGGCTGCGGAACATTCTGCAGGGAGAAGGGGATGAGCCAGAAGATGTGATGCATGTCAGGACCAACAACATGGTAGGGCGGAAGAGGGTTGAGATCCTGCAGTCCGAGTTTAAGGAGCTAGGGAGGAGTTAAAAAGCAGGACCTCAAAGGTAGCAATCTCTGGATTACTCCCAGTGCCATGCACTAGTGAGGGTAGAAATAATAAGATATGGCAGGTTAATGCATGGCTAGAGTCATGGTACAGGAGAGAGGGCTTCAGACCACTGGGACATTGGGACCGGTTCTGTGGCACGAGGTTCTTGCTCAAGATGGACAAGTTGCACCTAACTGAGCAGGGAACAATATCATTGTGGGCAGGTTAACTATTGCTGTGCGGTGACTTTAAACCAATTCGGCAAGGGGTTGGGCACCAAGATGTAGTATTAAAAGTAGAAACAATGTGCACAAAGGATCAGGAGGGACAGTTAGAGTTAGAAATAATACAGAATTAGCTGGGAATTATAGTAAATACAAAGGGGTCTAAGCTAGGTTTGGAGTGCATGTCTGTCAATGCACAAAGTGGGGTTAATAAGTTTCCTGGGCTGCGGGCGCAAATAGCCACTTGGGAATCTGAAGTAGTGATGATAACTGAGCTCTGGCTCAAAAAAAGGAGGATTGGATGCTTAATATTCCTGGGCACAAGGTATTCAGGAAAGATAGAGAAGGGGAAAAAAGGAGGTGGGATAGCAGTTTTGATTAAGTAAAAAATTACCATGCTGGACAAAAAGAATGTTCTTGAGAGATCAAAGACAGAATCTGTTTGGTTGGAGTTGAAAAACAATAAAGAAGATATTATACTACTTGATGTATTTTGTAGGTCACCAAATAGCGGGAAGGAGATAGAGCAGCAAAGACATTACTGAGAGATGCAAGAACTGTAGATCAGTGATAAGGGAGATCTTTACTACCCCAATATTGACTGGGCACTGATTGTGTTAAGGGCAGAGAAGGGGAGGAATTTCTGAAGTGTTTTCAGGAGAATTTTCATGATCAGAATGTTTTCTGTCAAATGAGGAAGGAGGCATTGCTGGATCTTGTTCTATGGAATGAAGTGGGTCAAATGGAGAATGTCACAGTTGGAGAGCATCTTGGAAATAGTGATGATATTGTCAAGTTATGGAGAAGGACAAGGAGCAAACTAGAATAAAAAGATTTAACTGGAGAGGGGCTAATTTCAGCAAATTGAGGAGGGATCTGGCCCGGCTAAATTGAAGTCAGGCAGAAGTATAATGGAGCAACGGCTAACCTTAAAGAAGAGATGGTTTGGGTACAGTCTAGGTACATTCTTTCAAGGCGGAAAGAGAGCTCCCTGGAAACATGAAGGATTTGGAAAGTAGGAAGAAGCAGAAGAAGTGGGTGTATGACAGATGTCAGCTTGCTAATACAAGGGACAATATAAAAAGGTTTAGAGATGAAGTGACAAAGAAAAAAATCCCCTCTGGGCAAAGACACAGCAGGAGAATATATTGGCGGCTAACATAAAAGGAAATGCAAAGGTCTTGTATCGGCACATAAACGGTACAAAGGTATCTAAAGGTCTTGTATCGGCACATTAACTGTACAAAGGTATCCAAAGGTCTTGTATCGGCACATTAACTGTACAAAGGTATCCAAAGGTCTTGTATCGGCACATTAACGGTACAAAGGTATCCAAAGGTCTTGTATCGGCACATTAACGGTACAAAGGTATCCAAAGGTCTTGTATCGGCACATTAACTGTACAAAGGTATCTAAAGGTCTTGTATCGGCACATTAACTGTACAAAGGTATCTAAAGGTCTTGTATCGGCACATTAACGGTAAAAGGGTTGAAAGAGGAGCGGTGGAGTAAATGGAGAAATACTGGCCGACGTACTCAATAATATTCTGCATTGTTTTCTTTTCAATTCAAGGCCAGCATTTATAGCCAATCCCTAATTGCCCTTGAGAGGCTTGCTAGGCAATTTCAGAGGGCAGGTGAGGATCAACAATATGGCTGGAGTCACAAATAGGCCATTCGTGAATGAGGTGGGTTTTTACGACAATTCAGTAGTTACATGGTCACCATTACTGAAACTGGCTTTTTAATAATTTATTTTTACTGAATTTAAATTCCCCAGCTGCCATGGAGGGCTTAGTCGCCCAGGGCTCTAGATTATTAGTCCAGTAACATAACCACTATGCTACCGTTCCCGTGTAAGGAAGATAGCAAAAGACATCAAGAAGACAGAGGCGAGCTGGTGGAATGGGCGGGCACATGGCAGATACAATTTAATGCAGAGAAGTGCGAGGTGATACATTTTGGTGGAAGGAATGAGAAGAGACTATAAACACTAATTAGATACATAGAAATTTACAGCGCAGAAGGAGGCCATTTCGGCCCATCGTGTCCGCGCCGGCCGACAAAGAGCCGCACGGCCCTCGGTCAGCAGCCCTGAAGGTTATATATAAACCTATGAACACTGACGGAAAGACAAAGAGCACCCAGCCCAACCAGTCCGCCTCACACAACTGCGACACCCCTTGCACCGAAACATTCTACACTCCACCCCAACCGCAGCCATGTGATCTCCTGGGAGAGGCAAAAACCAGATAAAAACCTAGGCCGATTGAGGAAAAAAAATCTGGGAAAATTCCTCTCCGACCCATCCATGCGATCGAAACTAGTCCAGGAGATCACCCTGGGTGTATTCTATTCCCTGCAGTACTTACCATTATATCTGCTCCGTCCAACAAAAGGTCATCCAGTCTAATCCTAATTATCGGCTCTAGGTCTGTAACCCTGCAGGTTACGGAACTTTAAGTGCCCATCCAAGCACCTTTTGAATGTGGTGAGGGTTTCTGCATCCACCATGCTTCCAGTCAGTGAGTTCCAGAACCTCACAACCCTCTGTGTGAAGAAGTCCCCCCTCAAATCCCTTCTGAATCTTCCACCAACCACCTTAAAACTATACCCCCTCATAATTGACCACCAATTGAAATAGACCCTCGCTATCCACTATGTCCAGGCCCCTCAACATGTTGTATACCTCAGTGAGGTCTCCTTTCAACCTCCTCTGTTCCAATGAGAACAAACCCAGCCTATCCAATCTGTCCTCATAACTAAGATTCTCCATTCCAGGCAGCATCCTAGTAAATCTCCTCTGCACTCTCTCTAGTGCAATCACGTCCTTCCTATAATACGGCGACAGAACTGCACGCAGTACTCCAGCTGTGGCCCAACCAAAGTATTATACAATTTAAGCATAACCTCTCTGTTCTTATATTCTATGCCTCGGCTAATAAAGGCAAGCATTCCATATGCCTTCTTAACCACCTTATCCACCTGGCCTGCTACCTTCAGGGATCTGTGGACCAATGGTGGAGCTTTGGAGGCGTGGCCTATTCAGTTGGAGCTGTGCTGCTGAGAGAGAAGGAACTCCCTGCTGAAGCTCCTGTCTCGAAAGCCTGGAGTGAACCCTGAGAACAGCCCAGGAAGAGGAGGAGAGGGCTGGCTTACTACCATTCAACGTCCAGAGGGAGAGGAGGAGAGCAGAAAATGTATCATTTATTACAACTACAGAGAGTTGGAGAGAGGGGGAAAAAACATCCTGAGAAAACACCATCCAGTGTGGAAGGAGGGAGAGTCATTTCTACAATCTTCAAAAGGTGGGTGTGTTTTGGTGCATTCCCCGAAAGACTTTGTTGTATCGGTGGGGGGAGGAAAGAAGATAACTTGAGGGCCGGAACATCGCGGGGGGGTGTGTGTGTGTGTGGGGGTCTTGCTTACAGCTAGGCCCCACACACCACTGAAGCACCCCTCCCCCATTGCTTAGCCTGGGATAGCTGGAGCTACCTGGATGAAGTCGTACTAATCACCCTATTAAACATCGTTGGGAGTGTGTGCCTGGGTGGCTCCAGCTACCCCAGGTGAAGACATCTCCCCCCACCCGAAGACCATTCTACAAAGACTGTTTTTTGCCATCTGGGGAGTGCATCCCAAGAAACACCCACCCATCGCTGTGAGGGGAGACCTGCCCTCGCAGTTTCACTCTTTCCCACCCCCCGTTCTCGTTCTCTTTCTCTCTCTCTCTGTCTCTCCCCTCTCTCTCTGAGAGCCCTTTCCTCCCAATTGTAAAACAATTAAGACAACTGAGCAGAGGGATCAAGGCCCCTCCCCATTCGTTAACTAGGGGAGAGGTGTGCCCCATTAAGAGCTCCCTCTGCTCAAAACACCAATGAGGCCATTTAAGACCATTAAGGCCTGTGACTTTGGGGTGGGTGTAGCCCTTAAAGGGACCCCATGATGGCGACCCCATCCACGCCGGTGGCAGGGCCAGCAAAGACATATGCGAAGGCGGCTTCCACATCCACGGCACCTCCTGCGCCACCTGCTGCCCTGCCACCATTCAGACTTATAACAAAAAAACACGGGGTCAAGAGCTACACTCACCCCACAATGAGCATTGAGGAGTGCGTGCGGGCGATGGCTGGGGTAGTCGGCCCCTCGGCCATTGTCGCAGTCTCCAAGATGTCTGGGAAGGCCGTGTTCTTCCTGGGGTCGGAGCGGGCGGTGTCCCTGGCCCTTGAAAAGGGGCTCACGGTGGGCGGGACGTTCCTGCCGGTGGACCCTCTCGAGGCCACCGCGCAGAGGGTCATCATTTCAAACGTCCCGCCCTTTGTTCCCGCTGAGTTCCTCCTCCCTCACCTACACCAACTGGGGGATGTAAGGTCGGGGATCAACCCCATACCGCTCGGCCTCAGGGAGAGCAGCCTGCGCCACGTGTTCTCCTTCCGCCGCCAGCTCTTTGTCCGGCTGGCGCGGGAGGAGACGACGGAGGGCAATTTTAATGTGGTGCACGAGGGGACTGCCTACCGCGTCTTCTGGACGTCGGACGGCGTGCGGTGCCATGCCTGCAGGGAGGTGGGGCACGTTCGCAAGAACTGCCCCGCCTCCAAGGCCGCCAAACCACCGAAGGCGGCCAAGGCTGGTGCCGCCGCCACCCCTCCCCCTATTTGCGTCCGCGTGCCGGGAGCAGGCGGTGCGCGGGCATCGTCGGGGGCCTTTGTTTTCACGGCCTCCGGTGGGGGGGGAGGGAGAACGTCCGATCAGAAAGAAGGCGCGGAGGAAGGCAAAACATCTTGAGGCGGGTCCCCTCAGTGCGCCAGACAGCCCGATCACCGCGCTCAGCCCAACCCCGTCACCAGCGAGCGCGGGGTGCCCTGAGCCCGTGCCCGAGCCCTTGACCAATACCGCAGAGGGGCTCGGGCGCGGGCAAGATAAGAAAAAGGGGGGGGCGGAGCGGGAGGCCTCGGCAGACATGGAGGTCTCCCTGCCTCCGCGCCCCCCCCAGGAACAAAAGGAGGCACCGCTCCAATGAGGCGGAGGGGGAACAACATCCCTCCGTGGAGGAGTCGGTGCCCGCCGCGTGTCCCGCGTCCCCCACCAGCGCCCCCAAGCTGCGCTGTAGGCGAGAGGAGTCTATCCACGGGGAGGGTGAGACAGTCGAGGCTGCACAGCCTCTGCCTCCTGGGGAGGGCGTGGAAGATCTGCCTGTCGTGGGGGGCGTGGGGCCAGCGGAGGAATGCATAGCCGCCGGGTCGAGCGTCCCGGGGACTGAGGCGGGCGGGGCCGAAAAGGCCGAACCTGAGCCCGCCCAGCCAATACACAACTTCCCCCGGGAGTCGCTCGACTCGGCAGAAACTGAAAATGACAATAATTTCACAGAACATCCACACGCTGGGCTGGGGGGAGGCGGTGGGGAGGGGGAAGAACAACAACCCTCGCCCCCTATTTTGGAGCTGGGGTACTTGGAGGACCTGGTACATTTCTTTGACCAGGTCTCTCCGCCTTCCCCGGCTCCTGGGGCGGAGGAGGAACCCCTTCCGCTGTCGCTTCCTGACCCAGCACCACTTTTAAAACAGCCCAGTGGGGACTCCTCTGTCGACAATCCTGGGGTGGGATCGGGGCAGAGCCAGGGTCGGATGGAGCGGCCGGGCCGTTTGCCGTACCTCGTGCGGTCGACGGGCCGGCTGCTGGCAGTGACCTCCCGGAGGGGGACGGGGACTCGGTGGGGGACGAGGGACAAGATCTCAAGTCTATCGCCAGTGAGGCGGTGGATCTCCTCGTGCCCGCCGCTGAGTCCCCCTCATTCCTGCAAAGGAACTCCGGGACTTTTTGGCCCAGAGCCAGGGTCGCCGCAACCAAACCCATCTGGCCCTGGAAAGATGGTCCGAGCCGGGGATGCTCGTCGCGTCCGTCCGCGCCGCCGCTAAAACCATGGCCGCGGGCGGGCCCTTATCAAAGGCACAAGGCCTTGAGCTGCGCCGGCTCAAAAGGTTCCTCGCTGGGCTGCTGAAGGAGTGGAGGTCAACAAACGACTCCACTCCCCCCCCCCACAATAGGTTAGGTAGAGGTTGCACTATGCTCTTGTCATGAAGATAACCATAGCCAGCCTCAACATCAACGGCGGCAGAGAGGCACGCCGTAGATTTAACAATTTTTCGCTCCTGCGGGAGGGGAAATATGCGGTGTGCTTCCTGCAAGAAACCCACACCGTTCCGGGAGACGAAGCCACGTGGCTCCTGGAATGGCAAGGAGAGGTCCGCATGAGCCACCTCACCGCCATTTCTAGTGGGGTGGCCATCTTGTTGGCCCCGCATTTTCAGCCGGAGATCTTGGGGGTCGAGGAGCCCGTGCCAGGCCGCTTGCTGCACGTCACGGTTCGCCTGGGGGACGTGCCGCTCCATCTCGTGAACGTGTACGCCCCTCAGCCCGGCCCGCAGCAAACGCGTTTCTTCGAAGAGGTGTCCGCTCTTCTTGGCTCCGTCGACGTCAGCGACTGCATTGTCCTCGGAGGGGATTTTAACTGTACCCTCGAGGCGAGGGACCGCTCCGGTGCCCCGCAGAGCATGACGGTGATGGAGAAGTTGAGGGAACTGGTCGGGTCCTTCGACTTGGTGGACGTCTGGCGAAATCTCCATCCCGACTCCAGCGCCTTTACTTGGGTGAGGCCTGGAGTAGGATGGTCCAGAGTCGACCGCCTTTACGTGTCTCGGGCGTACGTTTCCTGCGTCCCGGCGGCCTCCATGCGGCCGGTGCCGTGTTCGGACCACCACCTGGTGTGGGCGGAGCTCGCTTCGCTCCGCGCGAGGACGGGGTCCGCGGACTGGCATTTTAACAACCAGCTGCTGGAGGACGTGCGGTTCCAGGACTCGTTCCGTCGTTTCTGGGCCGACTGGAGAAGGAAGCAGGGGGGCTTCCCCTCCTTGAGGCTATGGTGGGACGTGGGCAAGGCTCACGTCCGCGTCTTCTGTCAAGAGTACGCGAGGGGGTCGACCAAGAGGCGGGCGGCCAGAGTCGGGCGCCTAGAAAAAGAGGTGCTCGACCTGGAAGCCCGTCTCGGTCAAGTCGTCCAGGACCCGGCCCTGCGGACGGTGTACGAAGCGAAGAAGGCCGCGCTGAAGGACCTGCAGCTCGTCGGGTCCCGAGGCGCGTCCGTGAGGTCGCGGATCCGGTTCCTGCGGGATCTGGACCGCGGCTCCCCCTTCTTCTACTCGCTGGAAAAAAGACAGAGTGTCCGTAAGCAGCTCTTGACGCTGCTGGCCGACGACGGCTCTCTCGTCTCGGATCCGGAGGGCGTCAACAACAGGGCCCGTGAATATTACGGGGCTCTGTTCTCTCCGGAGCCGTCCAGCGAGGAAGCGCGTAGAGTTTTGTGGGAGGACCTGCCGAAGGTCAGCCCGGAGGGCGCCGAAAATCTGGAAGCTCCGCTAAGCCTGGCGGAGCTGACCGGTGCCCTCGACCGGCTCTCGAGGGGAAAAGCCCCGGGGCTGGACGGGCTGACCGTGGAGTTCCACAGGGCGTTCTGGGTCGTCCTGGGGGGCGACTACGCGCGGGTCCTGGGGGAAAGTCTGGCGACCGGGGAGGGCACGGCAGTCATCGTCCTGCTGCCTAAGAAGGGCGATCTCCGCCTCCTTAAGAACTGGCGCCCGGTCTCCCTCCTCAGCACGGACTACAAAATCTTCGCCAGGGCGATGTCTGCTCGCCTTAGCGCCGTGCTGGACCACATGATCCACCCCGACCAGTCCTACACGGTCCCGGGCCGGACAATCCACGATAATATCCATCTGGTCCGGGACCTCATCCATCATTCCCAGGAGGCTGGTCTGTCGGTCGCCTTCCTATCTCTCGACCAAGAGAAGGCGTTCGACAGGGTGGATCACGACTATCTGCTCGGAACTCTGCGTGCTTTCGGGTTCGGGACGCATTTCGTCGCCCGGATCCGACTATTGTACGCCGCCGCAGAGTGTCTGATAAAGGTTAATGGGTCCTTGACGGCGCCCCTTCGCTTTGGGAGAGGGGTGCGCCAGGGATGCCCCATGTCCGGCCAGTTATACGCCGTTTGCGTGGAGCCTTTCCTGCGCCTCCTGCGGACGAGGTTGACGGGACTGGCTCTGCAAGGGCCGGGTGTGGAGGTCGTCCTCTCGGCTTACGCCGATGACGTGCTCCTCGCGGTAGAGAATCCCGCTGACCTGCGGAGGATGCGTGAGTGCCAGGAGATTTACTCGGCCGCATCCTCTGCCAGGATCAACTGGGAAAAATGTTCCGGACTCCTGGTGGGTCAGTGGCGGGTGGACTCCCTGCCGGAGGAGCTCAGGCCTTTTGCCTGGAGCACGACCCATCTCCTCTATCTGGGAGTCTACCTTAGCCCCGACGAGGAAGCCTGGCCGGCGAACTGGCAAGAGCTGGAGGCCAAGGTCGCCGCTCGCCGAGGGCGCTGGACAGGACTGCTCCGAGTGCTGTCCTACAGGGGTCGAGCGCTAGTCATAAACCAGCTGGTGGCCGCCATGTTGTGGTACCGGCTGGTCACTTTGACCCCTCCCCCTGCGTTTGTCACCAAGATACAGAAGAAGCTGGTGGACTTCTTCTGGAACAACAGGAAGCACTGGGTCTCTGCCGCGGTCTTGAGTCTCCCGCTTGGGGAGGGCGGTCAGTCGTTGGTGTGCGACAGCACCCAGCTCGCGACTTTCCGTCTTCAGACCCTGCAGAGATACCTTTACGTCGAGCCCCCTCCTAGGTGGCGTGCTCTGGCGATGTATTTCTTCCGCCAGCAGCACGGCCTCAACTACGACACACAGCTCCTGTTTGTGAACTTGGGGGGTGCCAGGACCGCCTTCCAGGAGCTGCCTGTCTTTTACAGGGAACTCATCAGGGTCTGGAACAAAGTCTCCACCAAGCGCAGCTCTCCACTGGCTGGAGTGGCGGCCGGCCTGCACGAGCCACTGCTCGGGAATCCGTACCTCCACGACCAAGGTTTTAGGTGGCGGTCGGACGAGAGGGCTGTGGCTGGTGAGGTGACCAGGGTCAGGGACCTGCTCGATGGCGGAGGAGCGGGCTGGATGGCGCCAGACACGCTGGCGCGACGCCTAAATTCTGCCAACGTGCACCGCGCGGCCGATGCCATCGAGTTGCTAAAAACAGCTCTGGGCCCCGACTCCGTTAGGTGCATCGAGGAGGCTCAAGCACGTGGGGAGATCCCATCCGAACTGACCCCCGTCCGGACGGAATTCCTCATCGGCGCCAAACCCCGAAACCTCCCTCGGGAGCCGGCGCCTCACAACTTGAGCCGCCTCGAGGAAATCCCCTCCGTGCCTTTCAGTTCGGCGCGGAGGGGTTTCCTGTACGGGCTGCTCCTGCACACTCTCAACTTTGCCATCCTCGCCGGCCGTCCGGACACGCCATGGCGTACCATCTTGCCGTCCGGAGGAGGCGGGGGTCCCCGATGGAGGGCACTCTACGCGGGAGTCCTCCCAGTATTCATCGGGGACTTGGCCTGGAGGGTGGTGCACGGAGCAGTGCAATAAATTTTTAAGCCGGTTCACGGGCTCCCAGGCCGCCTGCAATTTCTGCGGTCTGGAAGAGTCTGTGTTCCATGTTTTTATTGAATGCACGAGGTCGCAGCCCCTGTTTTATTATTTAAAGGGGCTGCTCCTGAAATTCTGGCTGCACTTCAGTCCCACACTCCTGATCTTTGGGCACCCTGTGCGGAGGGGAGCGGGTAGGTCCGAGGGCCTCCTCGTAGGACTGCTCCTGGGCACGGCCAAGGGTGCCATCAGCCGGTCCAGGCAGCGGGCGGTCGAGGGAGTCGTTCAACCTGACTGCCTGCCTCTCTTCCGCGCGTACATCCGCGCCAGTGTGTCCTTGGAGATGGAGCACGCGGTGTCCACCGGTACGCTCGCGGCCTTCCGCGAGAGGTGGGCACCGGAGGGACTGGAGTGCATCATCACGCCCGGCAACCAAATTTTAATTTGATTTTAAGTTTTAAAGTTTAATTTGTTTTAATTGCCGGTGTTTTTAGTGTCCCCCTTCCCTTTTATAGGGGACACTTGGAGGAAAAATATATTGTTTTTTTTTTAACGTTTTTTTTGGGGCACTAAAATTATATCTATATTTTTTTCTCCAAGTGCCCCCTACAAAAGGGGAGGGGGACACTAAAAACACTGGCAATTCAAACAAATTAAATTTAAAACATAAAATCAAATTAAAATTTGGTTGCCGGGGGTAATAATACATTCCAGTCCCTCCGGTGCCCACCTCTCGCGGAAGGCCGCGAGCGTACCGGTGGACACCGCGTGCTCCATCTCCAAGGACACACTGGCGCGGATGTACGCGCGGAAGAGAGGCAGGCAGTCAGGTTGAACGACTCCCTCGACCGCCCGCTGCCTGGACCGGCTGATGGCACCCTTGGCCGTGCCCAGGAGCAGTCCTACGAGGAGGCCCTCGGACCTACCCGCTCCCCTCCGCACAGGGTGCCCAAAGATCAGGAGTGTGGGACTGAAGTGCAACCAGAATTTCAGGAGCAGCCCCTTTAAATAATAAAACGGGCTGCAACCTCGTGCATTCAGTAAAAACATGGAACACGGACTCTTCCAGACCGCAGAAATTGCAGGCGGCCTGGGAGCCCGTGAACCGGCTTAAAAATTTATTGCACGGGACTGCTCCGTGCACCACCCTCCAGGCCAAGTCCCCGATAAATACTGGGAGGACTCCCGCGTAGAGTGCCCTCCATCGGGGACCCCCGCCTCCTCCGGATGGCAAGATGGTACGCCATGGCGTGTCCGGACGGCCGGCGAGGATGGCAAAGTTGAGAGTGTGCAGGAGCAGCCCGTACAGGAAACCCCTCCGCGCGGAACTGAAAGGCACGGAGGGGATTTCCTCGAGGCGGCTCAAGTTGTGAGGCGCCGCTTCCGAGGGAGGTTCCGGGGTTTGGCGCCGATGAGGAATTCCGTCCGGACGGGGGTCAGTTCGGACGGGATCTCCCCACGTGCTTGAGCCTCCTCGATGCACCTAACGGAGTCAGGGCCCAGAGCTGTTTTTAGCGACTCGATGGCATCGGCCGCGCGGCGGATGTCGGCCGAATTTAGGCGCCGCGCCAGCGTGTCTGGCGCCATCCAGCCCGCTCCTCCACCATCGAGCAGGTCCCTGACCCTGGTCACCTCACCAGCCACAGCCCTCTCGTCCGACCGCCACCTAAAACCTCGGCCGTGGAGGTACGGATTCCCGAGCAGCGGTTCCTGCAGGACAGCCGCCACTCCAGCCGGTGGAGAGCTGCGCTTGGCGGAGACTTTGTTCCAGACCCTGATGAGTTCCTTGTAAAAGACAGGCAGCTCCGGGAAGGCGGTCCTGACGCCCCCCAAGCTCACAAACAGGAGCTGCGTGTCGGAGTTGTGGCTGTGCTGCTGGTGGAAGAAATACGTCGCCAGAGCACGCCACCTAGGAGGGGGCTCGACGTAAAGGTATCTCTGCAGGGTCTGAAGACGGAAAGTCGCGAGCTGGGCGCTGACGCACACCAACGACTGACCGCCCTCCCCAAGCGGGAGCCTCAAGACCGCGGCAGAGACCCAGTGCTTCCTGTTGTTCCAGAAGAAGTCCACCAGCTTCTTCTGTATCTTGGTGACAAACGCAGGGGGAGGGGTCAAAGTGACCAGCCGGTACCACAACATGGCGGCCACCAGCTGGTTTATGACTAGCGCTCGACCCCTGTAGGACAGCACTCGGAGCAGTCCTGTCCAGCGCCCTAGGCGAGCGGCGACCTTGGCCTCCAGCTCCTGCCAGTTCGCCGGCCAGGCTTCCTCGTCGGGGCTAAGGTAGACTCCCAGATAGAGGAGATGGGTCGTGCTCCAGGCAAAAGGCCTGAGCTCCTCCGGCAGGGAGTCCACCCACCACTGACCCACCAGGAGTCCGGAACATTTCTCCCAGTTGATTCTGGCAGAGGATGCGGCCGAGTAAATCTCCTGGCACTCACGCATCCTCCGCAGGTCAGCGGGATCCTCTACCGCGAGGAGCACGTCATCGGCGTAAGCCGAGAGGACGACCTCCACGCCCGGCCCTTGCAGAGCCAGTCCCGTCAACCTCGTCCGCAAGAGGCGCAGGAAAGGCTCCACGCAAACGGCGTATAACTGGCCGGACATGGGGCATCCCTGGCGCACCCCTCTCCCAAAGCGAAGGGGCGCCGTCAAGGACCCGTTAACCTTAATCAGACACTCCGCGGCGGCGTACAAAAGTCGGATCTGGGCGACGAAATGCATCCCGAACCCGAAAGCGCGCAGAGTTCCGAACAGATAGTCGTGATCCACCCTGTCGAACGCCTTCTGTTGGTCGAGAGATAGGAAGGCAACCGACAGACCAGCCTCCTGGGAATGATGGATGAGGTCCCGGACCAGATGGATGTTATCGTGGATTGTCCGGCCTGGGACCGTGTAAGACTGGTCGGGGTGGATCATGTGGTCCAGCACGGCGCCAAGGCGAGCAGACATTGCCCTGGCGAAGATTTTTAATCCGTGCTGAGGAGGGAGACCGGGCGCCAGTTCTTAAGGAGGCGGAGATCGCCCTTCTTAGGCAGCAGGACGATGACTGCCCTGCGCCAAGAGAGGGGCGTCTCCCCGGTGGCCAGACTTTCCCCCAGGACCCGCGCGTAGTCGCTCCCCAGGACGTCCCAGAACGCCCTGTGGAACTCCACGGTCAGCCCGTCCAGCCCCGGGGATTTTCCCATCGAGAGCCGGTCGAGGGCACCGGTCAGCTCCGCCAGGCTTAGCGGAGCTTCCAGATTTTCGGCGCCCTCCAGGCCGACCTTCGGCAGGTCCTCCCACAAAACTCTACGCGCTTCCTCGCTGGACGACTCCGGAGAGAACAGAGCCCCGTAATATTCACGGGCCCTGTTGTTGACGCCCTCCGGATCCGAGACGAGAGAGCCGTCGTCGGCTAGCAGCGTCAAGAGCTGCTTACGGACACTCTGTCTTTTTTCCAGCAAGTAGAAGAAGGGGGAGCCGCGGTCCAGATCCCGCAGGAACCGGATCCGCGACCTCACGAACGCGCCTCGGGACCCGACGAGCTGCAGGTCCTTCAGCGCGGCCTTCTTCGCTTCGTACACCATCCGCAGGGCCGGGTCCTGGACGACTTGACCGAGACGGGACTCCAGGTCGAGCGCCTCTTTTTCTAGGCGCCCGACCCTGTCCGCCCGCCTCTTGGTCGACCCCCTCGCGTACTCTTGACAGAAGACGCGGACGTGAGCCTTGCCCACGTCCCACCATAGCCTCAAGGAGGGGAAGCCCCCCTGCTTCCTTCTCCAGTCGGACCAGAATCGACGGAACGAGTCCTGGAACCGCAAGTCCTCCAGCAGCCGGTTGTTAAAATGCCAGTCCGCGGACCCCGTCCTCGCGCGGAGCGAAGCGAGCTCCGCCTACACCAGGTGGTGGTCCGAACACGGCACCGGCCGCATGGAGGCCGCCGGGACGCAGGAAACGTACGCCCGAGACACGTAAAGGCGGTCGACTCTGGACCATCCAACTCCAGGCCTCACCCAAGTAAAGGCGCTGGAGTCGGGGTGGAGATTTTGCCAGACGTCCACCAAGTCGAAGGACCCGACCAGGTCCCTCAACTTCTCCATCGCCATCATGCTCTGCGGGGCACCGGAGCGGTCCCTCGCCTCGAGGGTGCAGTTAAAATCCCCCCCGAGGACAATGCAGTCGCCGACGTCGACGGAGCCAAGAAGAGCGGACACTTCTTCAAAGAAGCGCGTTTGCTGCGGGCCGGGCTGAGGGGCGTACACGTTCACGAGATGGAGCGGCACGTCCCCCAGGTGAACCGTTACGTGCAGCAAGCGGCCTGGCACGGGCTCCTCGACCCCCAAGGTCTCCGGCTGAAAATGCGGGGGCCAACAAGATGGACACCCCACAAGAAGTGGTAGTGAGGTGGCTCATGCGGACCTCTCCTTGCCATTCCAGGAGTCACGTGGCTTCGTCTCCCGGAACGGTGTGGGTTTCTTGCAGGGAGCACACCGCATATTTCCCCTCCCGCAGGAGCGAAAAATTGTTAAATCTACGGCGTGCCCCTCTGCCGCCGTTGATGTTGAGGCTGGCTATGGTTATCTTCATGACTAGAGCATAGTGCAACCTCTACCTTAACCTATTGTGGGGGAGGGAGCAGAGTCGTTTGTTGACCTCCACTCCTTCAGCAGCCCAGCGAGGAACCCTTTGAGCCGGCGCAGCTCAAGGCCTTGTGCCTTTGATAAGGGCCCGCCCGCGGCCATGGTTTTAGCGGCGGCGCGGACAGACGCGACGAGCAGCCCCGGCTCAGACCATCTTTCCAGGGCCAGATGGGTTTGGTTGCGGCGACCCTGGCTCTGGGCCAAAAAGTCCCGGAGTTCCTTTGCAGGAATGAGGGGGGACTCAGCGGCGGGCACGAGGAGATCCACCGCCTCACTGGCGATGGACTCGAGATCTTCTCCCGCGTCCTCCTCCGAGTCCCCGTCCCCCTCCGGGAGGTCGCCGCCAGCAGCCGGCCCGTCGACCGCACGAGGTACGGCAAACGGCCCGGCCGCTCCATCCGACCCTGGCTCTGCCCCGATCCCACCCCCAGGATTGTCGGCAGAGGAGTCCCCACTGGGCTGTTTTAAAAGTGGTGCTGGGTCAGGAAGCGACAGCGGAAGGGGTTCCTCCTCTGCCCCAGGAGCTGGGGAACACGGAGAGACCCGGCCAAAGTAATTCTCCAGGTCCTCCAAGTACCCCAGCTCCAAAATAGGGGGCGAGGGTTGTTGTTCTTCCCCCTCCCCACCGCCACCCCCCGGCCCAGCGTGTACAGATTCATTAAAATTGTTAATACTGTGTATTTCTGCCGAGTCGAGCGACTCCCGGGGGAAGTTGGTTAATAGCTGGGCGGGCTCAGGTTCGGCCTTTTCGGCCCCGCCCGCCTCAGTCCCTGGGACGCTCGACCCGGCGGCAACGCATTCCTCCGCTGGCCCCACGCCCCCCCCCGACAGGCAGATCTTCCACGCCATCCCCGGGAGGCAGAGGCTGGGCAGCCTCGACTGTCTCACCCTCCCCGGGAACAGATTCCTCTCGCCTATGGCGCAGTTTGGGGGCACTGGTGGGGGACGCGGGACACGCGGCGGGCACCCACTCCTCCACGGAGGGATGTTGTTCCCCCTCCGCCTCATTGGAGCGGTGCCTCCTTTTGTTCCTGGGGTTGCGCGGAGGCAGGGAGACCTCCATGTCTGCCGAGGCCTCCCGCTCCACTCCCCCCTTTTTCTTATCTTGCCCGCGCCCGAGCCCCTCTGTGATATTGGTCAAGGGCTCGGGCACGGGCTCAGGGCACCCCGCGCTCGCCGGTGACGGTGTTGGGCTGAGCGCGGTGGTCAAACCTTCTGGCGCACCGAGGGGACCCGCCTCAAGATGTTTCGCCTTCCTCCGCGCCTTCTTTCCGATCGGACGTTCTCCCTCCCCCCCGCCGGAGGCCGTGAAAACAAAGGCCCCCGACGATGCCCGCGCACCGCCAGCTCCCGGCACGCGGACGCTACTAGGGGGAGGGGTGGCGGCGGCGCCAGCCTTGGCCGCCTTCGGTGGTTAGGCAGCCTTGGAGGCGGGGCAGTTCTTGCGAACATGCCCCAGCTCCCTACAGTCCCCTCGTGCACCACATTGAAAATTCCCTCCGTCGTCTCCTCCCGCGCCAGCCGGACAAAGAGCTGGCGGCGGAAGGAGAACACGTGGCGCAGGCTGTTCTCCCTGAGGCCGAGCGGTATGGGGTTGATCCCTGACCTTACCTCCCCCAGTTGGTGTAGGTGAGGGAGGAGGAGCTCAGCGGGAACAAAGGGCCGGACGTTTGAAATGATGACCCTCTGCGCGGTGGCCTCGAGAGGGTCCACCGGCAGGAACGTCCCGCCCACCGTGAGCCCCTTTTCGAGGGCCAGGGACACCGCCCGCTCCGACCCCAGGAAGAACACGGCCTTCCCAGACATCTTGGAGGCTGCGACAATGGCCGAGGGGCCGACTACCCCAGCCATCGCCCGCACGCACTCCTCAATGCTCATTGTGGGGTGAGTGTAGCTCTTGACCCCGTGTTTTTTAGTTATTAGTCTGAATGGTGGCAGGGCAGCAGGAGGCGCAGGAGGCGCCGTGGATGTGGACACCGCCTGCGCATATGTCCTAGCTGGCCCTGCCACCGGCGTGGATGGGGTCGCCATCATGGGGTCCCTTTAAGGGCTACACCCACCCCAAAGTCACAGGCCTTAATGGTCTTTAATTGGCCTCGTTGGTTTTTTGAGCAGAGGGAGCTCTTAATGGGGCACACCTCTCCCCTAGTTAATGAATGGGGAGGGGCCTTGCTCCCTCTGCTCAGTTGTCTTAATTGTTTTTTAATTAGGAGGAAAGGGCTCTCAGAGAGAGAGGGGAGAGACAGAGAGAGAGAGAAAGAGAACGGGGGGTGGGAAAGAGGGAAGCTGCGAGGGCAGGTCTCCCCTTACAGCGATGGGTGGGTGTTTCTTGGGGTGCACTCCCCAGATGGCAAAAAACACAGTCTTTGTAGAATGGTCTTCGGGTGGGGGGAGAAGATGTCTTCACCTGGGGTAGCTGGAGCCACCCAGGCACACACTCCCAACGATGTTTAATAGGGTAATTAGTACTACTTCAGCCAGGTAGCTCCAGCTATCCCAGGCTAGGCAATGGGGGAGGGGTGCTTCAGTGGTGTGTGGGGCCTAGCTGTAAGAAGACCCCCACACACACTTCCACACACATACACCCGCCGCGATGTTCCGGCCTCGAAAGGTCTTCTTTCCTCCCCCCACCGATACAACAAAGTCTTTCAGGGAATGCACCAAAACACACTCACCTGTCAAAGATTGTCGAAATGGCTCTCCCTCCTTCCACACTGGATGGTGTTTTCTCAGGGTGTTCTTTTCCCTCTCTCTCCAACTCTCTGTAGTAGCAATAAATGATAAATTTTCTGCTCTCCTCCTCTCCCTCTGGACGTTGAATGTATAGTAAGCCAGCCCTCTCCTCCTCTTCCTGGGCTGTTGTCAGGGTTCACTCCAGGCTTTCGAGACAGGAGCTTCAGCAGGGAGTCCCTTCTCTCTCAGCAGCACAGCTCCAACTGAATAGGCCACGTCTCCAAAGCTCTACCATTGGTCCACAGATCCCTGAAAGTAGCAGGCCAGGTGGATAGGGTGGTTAAGAAGGCATACGGAATGCTTGCCTTTATTGGCTGAGGCATAGAATATAAGAGCAGGGAGGTTAAGCTTAAATTGTATAATACTTTGGTTAGGCCACAGCTGGAGTACTGCGTGCAGTTCTGGTCACCATATTATAGGAAGGACGTGATTGCACTAGAGATGGTGCAGAGGAGATTAACTTGGATTCTGCCTGGAATGGAGAATCTTAGTTATGAGGACAAATTGGATAGGCTGGTTTTGTTCTCATTGGAACAGAGGAGTTTGAGAGGAGACCTCAAAATAATGAGGGGCCTGGACATAGTGGATAGTAAGGTCTATTTCCATTGGTGGAGAGGTCTATTATGAGGGGGGCATAGTTTTAAGGTGGGTGGTGGAAGGTTTAGAGGGGATTTGAGGAGGGGCTTCTTTACACAGAGGGTTGTGGGGATCTGGCACTCACTGCCTGGAAGAGTGGTGGATGCAGAAACCCTCACCACTTTTAAGAGATGGTTGGATGGGCACTTAAAGTGCAGTAATCTGCAGGGTTACGGACCTAGAGCTGGTTATTGGGATTAGACTGGATGACCTTTTGTTGGACGGAGCAGATATAACGGTAAGTACTGCAGGGAATCGAATACGGCCAGGGTGATCTCCTGGACTAGTGTCGATCGCCTGGATGGGTCGGAAAATTTTTTTTCCAGATTTTCTCCCAAAATTGGCCTGGGTTTTTATCTGGTTTTTGTCTCTCCCAGGAGATCACATGGCTCCGGTTGGGGTGGAGTGTAGAATGTTTCAGTAAAAGGGGTGTCGCAGTTGTGTGAGGCGGATTGGTTGGGTTTGATGCTCTTTGCCTTTCTGTCATTGTTCATAGGTTTATATGTAACCTTCAGCACTGCTGACCGAGGGCCGTGCGGCTCTTTGTCGGCCGGCGCGGACACGATGGGCCGAAATGGCCTCCTTCTGCGCTGTAAATTTCTATGTTTCTATGTTTCTATGACTTTCCTCTTCATTATCAACCACACAGCCAAATTTAGTGTCATCTGCAAACTTCTTAATCACACTCCCTATATTCAAATCTAAATCGTTGATATATACCACAAAAACAAGGGACCCAGTACTGAGCCCTGCGGAACCCCACTGGAAACATCCTTCCAGTCACAAAAACATTCATCAACCATTACTCTTTGCTTCCTACGTCTAAGCCAATTTTGGATCCAACTAGCCACTTTGCCCTGGATCCAATGAGCTTTAAGCTTCGTGACTAGTCTACCATGAAGGACCTTATCAAAAGCTTTGCTAAAGTCCATATACACTACATAGAAACATAGAAAATAGGTGCAGGAGTAGGCCATTCGGCACTTTGAGCCTGCACCACCATTCAATATGATCATGGCTGATCATCTTTGCAAGCCCATTCCTGCTTTCTCTCCATAACCCTTGATCCCTTTAGCCATAAGGGCAACATCTAACTCCCTTTCGAATATATCTAACGAACTGGCCTCAACAACTTTCTGTGGTAGAGAATTCCACAGGTTCAGAATTCTCTGAGTGAAGAAGTTTCTCCTCATCTCGGTCCTAAATGGCTTACCCCTATCCTTAGACTGTGACCCCTGGTTCTGGACTTCCCCAACATCGGGAACATTCTTCCTGCATCTAACCTGTCCAATCTGTCAGAATTTTATGTGTTTCAATGAGATCCCCTCTCATTCTTCTAAATTCCACTGAATATAAGCCTAGTCGATCCAGTCTTTCTTCATATGTCAGTCCTGCCATCCCGGGATTCAGTCTGGTGAACCTTCGCTGCACTCCCTCAATAGCAAGAATGTCCTTCCTCAGATTAGGAGACCAAAACTATACATAATATTCAAGGTGTGGCCTCACCAAGGCCCTGTACAACTGCAGTAAGACCTCCCTGCTCCTATACTCAAATCCTCCTGCTATGAATGCCAACATGTCATTTGCCTTCTTCACCGCCTGCTGTACCTGCATGCCAACTTTCAATGACTGATGTACCATGACACCCAGATCTCATTGTACCTCCCCTTTTTCTAATTTGCCGCCATTCAGATAATATTCCACCTTCGTGTTTTTGCCACCAAAGTGGATAACCTCACATTTATCTACATTATACTGCATCTGCCATGCATTTGCCCACTCATCTAACCTGTCCAAGTCACTCTGCAGCCTCTTAGCATCCTCCTCACAGCTCGCACTACCACTCAGCTTAGTGTCATCTGCAAACTTGGAGATATTACATTCAGTTCCTTCATCTAAATCATTAATGTATATTGTAAATAGCTGGGGTCCCAGCACTGAACCTTGCGGTACCCCACTAGTCACTGCCTGCCATTCTGAAAAGGACTGTTTATTCCTACTCTTTGCTTCCTGTCTGCCAACCAGTTCTCTATCCACGTCAAATACATCACCCCCAATACCATGTGCTTTAATTTTGCACACTTGTGTGGGACCTTGTCAAAAGCGTTTTGAAAGTCCAAATACACCACATCCATTGGTTCTCCCTTATCCACTCTACTAGTTACATCCTCAAAAAAATTCTAGAAGATTTGACAAGCATGATTTCCCTTTCATAAATCCATGCTACTTGGACTGCTTTCCAAATGCGTTGCTATTACATCTTTAATAATTGATTCCAACATTTTCCCCACTACCGATATCAGGCTAACCATTCTATAATTCCCTGTTTTCTCTCTCCCTCCTTTTTTAAAAAGTGGGGTTACATTAACTACTCTCCAGTCCATAGGAACTGATCCAGAGTCTATAGAATGTTGGAAAATGACCACCAATGCATCCACTATTTCTAGGTCCACTTCCTTAAGTACTCTGGGATGCAGACTATCAGGCCCCGGGGATTTATCGGCCTTCAGTCCCATCAATTTCCCTAACACAATTTCCTGACCAATAAGGATTTTATTCAGTTCCTCCTTCTCGCTAGACCCTCGATCCCCTAGTAATTCCGGAAGGTTATTTGTGTCTTCCTCAGTGAAGACAGAACCAAAGTATTTGTTCAATTGGTCTGTCATTTCTTTGTTCCCCATTATAAATTCACCTGATTCTGACTGCAAGGGACCTACATTTGTCTTCACTAATCTTTTTCTCTTCACATATCTATAGAAAGAATAGGCCCTACCCTTTCTTTAGTTATCCTCTTATTCTTAATATATTTATTGAACATCTTTGGGTTTTCCTTAATTTTACTAGCCAAGAATTTTTCATGCTCTCTCTTAGCATTCCTAATTTCCTTTTTCATTTTACCTCTAAACTTTCTATATTCCACCAAAGATTCTACAGTATTTAGCCATCGGTATATGATATAAGCTTCCCTTTTTTTCTTTATTTTCCCCTGTAAGTTCGTAGACATCCAGGGGGCTCTAGAATTGTTATTCCCACCCTTTTTCTTTAAGGGCACATGTTTGGCCTGCGCCTTCCGGATTTCCTCCTTGAATGCCTCCCACTGTTCCGACACTGATTTACCCAAAAGTAGCTGTTTCCAATCCACTTTGGCCAAAATTAGCTTTTCCCCAATTTGGGACTTTTTTTTCTTGGTCTATCTTGTCCTTATGCATATCCAACTTGAATCTGACTGAATTATGGTCACTGGCACCCAAGTTCTCTCCCTTCAACCTGCCCAGCCTCATTCCTCAAAACTAAATCCAAAACCTCCCCCTCTCGTGTTGGGCTTGTTACATACTGACTAAAAACGTTCGCTTGAATGCATTTTAAGAATTCCGCACCCTCTATATCCTTCACACTATATTTGTCCCAATCAATATTAGGATAGTTAAAATCCCCTACTATTACCGCCCTATGGTTTTTGGACGTCACAGCAATTTGCTTACATATTTGTTCCTCTATCTCCCTCCCACTGTTTGGGGGTCTATAATATACGCCCAGCAGTGTGAACGCCCCTTTTTTATTTTTCAATTCGACCCATATATAGCCTCATTTGATGATGCCGCTAACATATCATCCTCCTCACCGCTGTAATCGTTTCTTTAATCAATACCGTGATCCTCCCCCACCTTTTTTATCCCCCTCTCTGTCTTATCTAAAAAATCCTCTAACCAGGAATATTTAGCTGCCAAACCTGCCCCTCTTTCAGCCTTGTCTCTATAATGGCTAATGTCATACTCCCAAGTATCTACCTGTGCTCTTAGCTCATCCGCCTTATTCGTTATACTCCTTGCATTAAAGGAAGAGCTCCTTGCTTACTACATACTAACCCTTGTTTCCTCTGCCTTACAGATTCGCAATCTAAATTCTTGCTATCCAATTTCTGCTTTACTTCCTTCCCTACTGAATTTGTTCTCAGGTTCCCATCCCCCTGCCAAGCTAGTTTAAACTCTCCCCAACAGCACTAGCAAAACTCCCCATGGGGATATTGGTCCCGGCGCCGTTGAGGTGTATCCCGTCCAGTTTGTCCCCCAGAAGCGGTCCCAATGCCTCCATAATTTAAAGCCCTCCCTCCTACACCAACTCTCCAGCCACGCGTTCATCCTCTCTATCCTTCTATTCATTAGTGGCACCGGTAGTAACCCGGAAATGGTACAGTTTTAAAGGGAGTGCTCACGCACAAATCTTTGAAGATGACAGGACTGGTTAACAAAGCAGGTAGTAAAACATATGTCCCCTTTCTTGAAGATGGTCATGATTACGGCATCTCTGAGATCCCCTATCATGCTCTTCTCCTTCCAGGTAAGAGAGATGAGGTCATGGATGCGCACCAAGAGTACTTCTCCGCCATGCTTTAGTGCTTCGGCAGGATTCCATCTGCTCCTGAGGCCTTGTTGTTCTTCAGTTATCGGATGGCCTTTTCAACCTCATGTCGAGCTGGGGTTGTGCTGAGGTGGTGACGGGTAGCATGCGACGGGATGGAGTCGAAGACACTCACGTCAAAGACAGAGTCTTGGTTAAGGAGATCCTCGAAGTGTTGCTTCTACCGCGCGCTGACTGCTTCTCTGTCCTTAATGAGCATCTCTCCATTTTTGGCTCTTAGTGGAATAGGACCTTGAGTGCTTGGGCCGTAGGTGGTAGTTATAGAGGAGTTTTCCTGCTGTCTGCCGAAGGGAAAATCATCGCAAGAATCCTCCTCAATCAACTCCTCCCAGTGCTGAAGAGCTCCTCTCAGAGTTCCAATGCGGATTCTGCCCACTAAGGGGCACAATGAACATGGAAACATAGAAACATAGAAAATAGGTGCAGGAGTAGGCCATTCAGCCCTTCGAGCCTGCACCACCATTCAATATGATCATGGCTGATCATGCAACTTCAGTACCCCATTCCTGCTTTCTCTCCATACCCGCTGATCCCCTTAGCCGTAAGGGCCACATCTAACTCCCTCTTGAATATATCCAACGAACTGGCCTAAACAACTTTCTGTGGTAGAGAATTCCACAGGTTCACCACTCTCTGGGTGAAAAGGTTTCTCCTCATCTCGGTCCTAAATGGCTTACCCCTTATCCTTAGACTGTGACCCCTGGTTCTGGACTTCCCCATCATTGGGAACATTCTTCCTGCATCCAACCTGTCTAAACCCGTCATAATTTTATATGTTTCTATGAGATCCCCTCTCATTCTTCTAAATTCCAGTGAGTATAAGCCTAGCTGATCCAATCTTTCTTCATATGTCAGTCCTGCCATCCCGGGAATTAGTCTGGTGAACCTTCGCTGTACTCCCTCAATAGCAAGAACATCCTTCCTCAGATTAGGAGACCAAAACTGTACACAATACTCAAGGTGTGGCCCTATACAGCTGCAGAAAGACCTCCCTGCTCCTATACTCAAATCCTCTCACTATGAAAGCCAACATGCCATTTGCTTTCTTTACTGCCTGCTGCACCTGCATGCCAACCTTCAGTGACTGATGTACCATGACACCCAGGTCTCGTTGCACCTCCCCTTTTACTAATCTGTCACCATTCAGATAATAATTTGCCTTCCTGTTTTTGCCACCAAAGTGGATAACCTCACACTTATCCACATTATACTGCATCTGCCATGCATTTACCCATTCACCTAACTTGTCCAAGTCACCCTGCAGCTTCTTAGCATCCTCTTCACAGCTCGCACTGCCACCCAGCTTAGTGTCATCTGCAAACTTGGAGATATTACATTCAATTCCTTTGTCAAAATCATTAATGTATATTGTAAATAGCTGGGGTCCCAGCACTGACCATTGCGGCACCCCACTAATCACTGCCTGCCATTCTGAAAGGGACCCGTTTATTCCCACTCTTTGCTTTCTGTCTGCCAACCAGTTCTCTATCCACGTCAATACATTGCCCCCAATACCATGTGCCTTAATTTTGCACACCAATCTCTTGTGTGAGACCTTGTCAAAAGCCTTTTGAAAGTCAAAATACACCACATCCATTGGTTCTCCCTTGTCCACTCTACTAGTTACATCCTCAAAAAACTCTAGATTTGTCAAGCATGATTTCCCTTTCATAAATCCATGCTGACTTGGACCAATCCTGTCACTGCTTTCCAAATGTGCTGCTATTACATCTTTAATAATTGATTTCAGCATTTTCCCCACTACCGATGTCAGGCTAACTGGTCTATAATTCCCTGTTTTCTCTCTCCCTCCTTTTTTAAAAAGTAGGATTACATTAACTACCCTAGGAATCCATAGGAACTGATCCAGAGTCATAGAAACATAGAAACATAGAAAATAGGTGCAGGAGTAGGCCATTCGGCCCTTCTAGCCTGCACCGCCATTCAATGAGTTCATGGCTGAACATTCAACTTCAGTACCCCATTCCTGCTTTCTCGCCATACCCTTGATCCCCCTAGTAGTAGTAAGGACCTCATCTAACTCCTTTTTGAATATATATATTTAGTGAATTGGCCTCAACAACTTTCTGTGGTAGAGAATTCCACAGGTTCACCACTCTCTGGGTGAAGAAGTTCCTCCGCATCTCGGTTCTAAATGGCTTACCCCTTATCCTTACCCCTTATCCATGGAATTTTGGAAAATGCATCTACTATTTCTAGGGCCACTTCCTTAAGTACTCTGGGATGCAGACTATCAGGCCCTGGGGATTTATCGGCCTTCAGTTCCCTCAGTTTCCCTAACACCACTTCCTGACTAATAAGGATGTCCCTTAGTTCCTCCTTCTCGCTAGACCCTCAGTCCCCTAATATTTTCAGGAGGTTATTCACATCTTCCTTAGTGAAGACAGAACCAAAGTATTTGTTCAATTGGTCTGCCATTTCCTTGTTCCCCATTATGCATTCACCTGATTCTGACTGCAAGGGACCTACATTAGTCTTCACTAATCTTTTTCTTTTCACATATCTATAGAAGCTTTTGCAGTCAGTTTTTATGTTACCTGTAAGCTTACTCTCATACTCTATTTTCCCCCTCCTCATTAAACCCATAGTCTTCCTCTGCTGAATTCTAAATTTCTCCCAGTCCTCAGGTTTGCTGCTTTTTCTGGCCAATATTTATGCCTCTTCCTTGGATTTAACACTGTCCCTAATTTCCCTTGTTAGCCACGGTTGAGCCACCTTTCCTGTTTTATTTTTATGCCAGACAGGGATGTACAATAGTTGTAATTCATCCATGTGATCTTTAAATGTCTGCCATTGCCTATCCACCGTCAACCCTTGAAGTATCATTCGCCAGTCTATCCTAGCCAATTCATGTCTCATACCATCGAAGTTTCCTTTTTTTAAGTTCAGGACCCTAGTCTCTGAATTAACTGTGTCGCTCTCCATCTTAATGAAGAATTCTACCATATTATGGTCACTCTTCCCCAAGCGGTCACGCACGACCAGATTCCTAATTAATCCTCTCTCGTCACACAAGACCCAGTCTAGGAGGGCCTGCTCTCTAGTTGGTTCCTCGGCATATTGGTCTAGAAAACCATCCCTTATACACTCCAGGAAATCCTCCTCCACAGTATTGCTACCAGTTTGGTTAGCCCAATCAATATGTAGGTTAAAGTCACCCATGATAACTGCTGTACCCTTATTGCACGCATCCCTAATTTCCTGTTTGATGCCATCCCCAACCTCCCTACTACTGTTTGGTGGTCTGTACACAACTCCCACTAATGTTTTCTGCCCTTTGGTGTATCGCTGCTCTACCCATATAGATTCCACATCATCCAAGCTAATGACCTCCCTTACTATTGCGTTTAATCTCCTCTTTAACCAGTAACGCTACCCCACCTCCTTTTCCTTCCTATCTATCCTTCCTGAATATTGAATACACCTGGATTTTGAGTTCCCAGTCTTGGTTACCCTGGAGCCATGTCTCCATAATCCCAATTACATCATACCTGTTAACAGCTATCTGTGCAGTTAATTCGTCCACCTTATTACGAATGCTCCTCGCATTGAGACTCAGAGCCTTCAGGCTTGTTTTTTAACATTCCTATGTTGTAATGTGGCCCTTTTTGATTTTTGCCCTTGAGTTCTCTGCCCTCCATTCTTGCTTTTCTCCTTCCTACCTTTTGCTTCTGCCCCCGTTCTACTTCCCTCTGTCTCCCTGCATAGGTTCCCATCCCCCTGCCATATTAGTTTAACCCCTCCCCAATAGCACTAGCAAACAGTCCCCTTAGGACATAGGTTCTGGACCTGCCCAGGTGCAGACCATCCGGTTTGTACTGGTCCCACCTCCCCCAGAACCGATTCCAATGCCCCAGGAATTTGAATCCCTCCTCCTTGCACCATTCCTCAAGCCACATATTCATCTGAACTATTGTGCAATTCCTATTCTGACTAGCACGTGGCACTGAGATTACTACCTTTGAGGTCCTACTTTTTAATTTAACTCCTCGCTCCCTAAATTCAGCTTGTAGGACCTCATCCCGTTTTTTACCTATATCGTTGGTACCTATATGCACCACGACAACTGATTGTTCACCCACCCTCTCCAGAATGCCCTGCAGCCGCTCCGAGACATCCTTGACCCTTGCACCAGAGAGGCAACATACCATCCTGGAGTCTCGTTTGCAGCCGCAGAATTGCCTATCTGTTCCCTTTCCAATAGAATCCCCTATCACTATAGCTCTCCCACTCTTTTTCCTGCCCTCCCGTGCAGCAGAGCCACCCATGGGGCCATGAACTTGGCTGCTGCTGCCTTCCCCTGATGAGTCATCTCCCCCAACAGTACCCAAAATGGTGTATCTGTTTTGGAGGGAGATGACTGCAGGGGACCCCTGCACTATCTTCCTTCCACTGCTCTGCCTGATGGTCACCCATTCCCTATCTGCCTGTGTAACCTTTACCTGCAGTGTGACCAACTCACTAAACATGTTATTCACGACATCCTCAGCATCGTGGATGCTCCAGAGTGAGAGCATGCGCAGCTCCAGTGCCGCAATGCGGTCTGTCAGGAGCTGCAGCTGGACACACTTCCTGCACACATAATAGTCAGGGACACTGGTAGCGTCCCTGATTTCTCACATAGCACAGGAGGAGCATGGCACGGGTCTGGGCTCTCCTACCATGACTTAACCCTTAGATTAACTTAATTTGGCAACAATGCCAAAGGTTTCCTACTGATAAGGAAAGAAGAAAAAGATAAAATACTCACCAATCCACCAGCCAATCACTTATCCGCTTGGCTGTGACGTCACACTTGATTTCTTTTTACTTCTTTGTTTACCTTCTGCACCAGCACCGGCTGGCTCCTCAAACTCCTGCTGGCTGCTCCTGTGGCCGCTCCCCGATGGGCCTTTCCAACTGCCGCTGGCTGCTCCTCATGATCTTCACCGGATGACAAATTGAAGAAAAATGCAGGGAGCAGCATCAACCTCTGTACATGATCTTCTTTGACCTTCCAAAGGCCTTCGACTCTGTTAACTGCGAGGGATTATGGAGTGTCCTTCTCAAATTCGGCTGTCCTCAAAGACTCGGCCCTAGCCTCCGCCTGCTTCACGATGGCATGCAAGCCGTGATCCTGACCAATAGATCCACCACACACTGAGGAAGAGAGTGTTTGAGGACCAGGATCTCAAACCCTGCAGCAAACTCATAGTCTACAGAGCAGTAGTGATACCCGCTCACCTATATGCTTCAGAGACATGGGCCATGTACAGCAGGCACCTCAAACCACCAACGCTGCCTCCACAAAATCCTGCAAATTCATTGGCAGGATAGGCACACCAACGTCAGCGTACTCTCTCAGGCCAACATCCCCAGCCTCAAAGCATTGACCACGCTCCGATGGAGGGGCCACATTGTCCGCATGCCCGATGCTCGACTCCCAAAACAAGTGCTCTACTCTGAGCTCCGTCAAGCGAATCCCAGGAGGGCAGTGGACACACTTCAAGGACACCCTCAAAGCCTCCTTGAAAAAATGTACCATCTCCACCGACACCTGGGAATCCTGGGCCCAAGACCGCTCAAAGTACCGGAGAGGCTCCAAAAAGGCGACGAACCAGGGGTCACAGTCTAAGGCTTGAGGAGTGGTGCAGCAGGGAGGGATTCAAATTCCTGGGACATTGGAACCGGTTCTGGAGGAGGTGGGACCAGTACAAACCGGGCGGTCTGCACCTGGGCAGGACCGGAACCAATGTCCGAGGGGGAGTGTTTGCTAGTGCTGTTGGGGAGGAGTTAAACTAATATGGCATGGGAACCAATGCAGGGAGACAGAGGGAAACAAAATGGAGACAAAAGCAAAAGACAGAAAGGAGATGAGGAAAAGTGGAGGGCAGAGAAACCCAAGAAAAAGAACAAAAAGGGCCACTTACAGCAAAATTCTAAAAGGACAAAGGGTGTTAAAAAAACAAGCCTGAAGGCTTTGTGTCTTAATGCAAGGAGTATCCGTAATAAGATGGATGAATTAACTGTGCAAATAGATGTTAACAAATATGATGTGATTGGGATTACGGAGACGTGGCTCCAGGATAATCAGAGCTGGGAACTCAACATCCAGGGGTATTCAACATTCAGGAAGGATAGAATAAAAGGAAAAGGAGGTGGGGTAGCATTGCTGGTTAAAGAGGAGATTAATGCAATAGTTAGGAAAGACATTAGCTTGGATGATGTGGAATCTGTATGGGTAGAGCTGCAGAACACCAAAGGGCAAAAACGTTAGTGGGAGTTATGTACAGACCTCCAAACAGTAGTCGTGATGTTGGGGAGGGCATCAAACAGGAAATTAGGAGTGCATGCAATAAAGGTGCAGCAGTTATAATGGGTGACTTTAATATGCACATAGATTGGGCTAACCAAACTGAAAGCACTACGGTGGAGGAGGATTTCCTGGAGTGCATAAGGGATGGTTTTCTAGACCAATATGTCGAAGAACCAACTAGTGGGGAGGCCATCTTAGACTGGGTGTTGTGTAATGAGAGAGGATTAATTAGCAATCTCGTTGTGCGAGGCCCCTTGGGGAAGAGTGACCATAACATGGTGGAATTCTGCATTAGGATGGAGAATGAAACAGTTAATTCAGAGACCATGGTCCAGAACTTAAAGAAGGGTAACTTTGAAGGTATGAGGCGTGAATTGGTTAGGATAGATTGGCGAATGATACTTAAGGGATTGACTGTGGATGGGCAATGGCAGACATTTAGAGACCGCATGGATGAACTACAACAATTGTAAATTCCTGTCTGGTGTAAAAATAAAAAAGGGAAGGTGGCTCAACCGTGGCTATCAAGGGAAATCAGAGATAGTATTAAAGCCAAGGAAGTGACATACAAATTGGCCAGAAATAGCAGCGAACCCGGGGACTGGGAGAAATTTAGAATTCAGCAGAGGAGGACAAAGGGTTTGATTAGGGCAGGGAAAATGGAGTACGAGAAGAAGCTTGCAGGGAACATTAAAACAGACTGCAAAAGTTTCTATAGATATGTAAAGAGAAAAAGGTTAGTAAAGACAAACGTAGGTCCCCTGCAGTCAGAATCAGGTGAAGTCATAACAGGGAACAAAGAAATGGCAGACCAATTGAACAAGTACGTTGGTTCGGTATTCACTAAGGAGGACACAAACAACCTTCCGGATATAAAAGGGGTCAGAGGGTCTAGTAAGGTGGAGAAACTGAGGGAAATCTTTATTAGTCGGGAAATTGTGTTGGAGAAATTGATGGGATTGAAGGCCGATAAATCCCCAGGGCCTGATGGACTGCATCCCAGAGTACTTAAGGAGGTGGCCTTGGAAATAGCGGATGCATTGACAGTAATTTTCCAACATTCCATTGACTCTGGATCAGTTCCTATCGAGTGGAGGGTAGCCAATGTAACCCCACTTTTTAAAAAAGGAGGGAGAGAGAAAACAGAATTATAGACCGGTCAGCCTGACCTCAGTAGTGGGTAAAATGATGGAATCAATTATTAAGGATGTCATAGCAGCGCATTTGGAAAGAGGTGACATGATAGGTCCAAGTCAGCATGGATTTGTGAAAGGGAAATCATGCTTGACAAATCTTCTGGAATTTTTTGAGGATGTTTCCAGTAGATTGGACAAGGGAGAACCAGTTGATGTGGTATATTTGGACTTTCAGAAGGCTTTCGACAAGGTCCCACACAAGAGATTAATGTGCAAAGTTAAAGCACATGGGATTGGGGGTAGTGTGCTGACGTGGATTGAGAACTGGTTGTCAGACAGGAAGCAAAGAGTAGGAGTAAATGGGTACTTTTCAGAATGGCAGGCAGTGACTAGTAGGGTACCGCAAGGTTCTGTGCTGGGGCCCCAGCTGTTTACACTGTACATTAATGATTTAGACGAGGGGATTAAATGTAGTATCTCCAAATTTGCGGATGACATTAAGTTGGGTGGCAGTGTGAGCTGCGAGGAGGATGCTATGAGGCTGCAGAGTGACTTGGATAGGTTAGGTGAGTGGGCAAATGCATGGCAGATGAAGTATAATGTGGATAAATGTGAGGTTATCCACTTTGGTGGTAAAAACAGAGAGACAGACTGTCATCTGAATGGTGACAGATCAGGAAAAGGGGAGGTCCAACGAGACCTGGGTGTCATGGTACATCAGTCATTGAAGGTTGGCATGCAGGTACAGCAGGCGGTTAAGAAAGCAAATGGCATGTTGGCCTTCATAGCGAGGGGATTTGAGTACAGGGGCAGGGAGGTGTTGCTACAGTTGTACAGGGCCTTGGTGAGGCCACACCTGGAGTATTGTGTACAGTTTTGGTCTCCTAACTTGAGGAAGGACATTCTTGCTATTGAGGGAGTGCAGCGAAGGTTCACCAGACTGATTCCCGGGATGGCGGGACTGACTGGATCAACTGGGCTTGTATTCACTGGAGTTCAGAAGAATGAGAGGGGACCTCATAGAAACGTTTAAAATTCTGACGTGTTAAGACAGGTTAGATGCAGGAAGAATGTTCCCAATGTTGGGGAAGTCCAGAACCAGGGGTGTCAGTCTAAGGATAAGGGGTAAGCCATTTAGGACCGAGATGAGGAGAAACTTCTTCACCCAGAGAGTGGTGAACCTGTGGAATTCTCTACCACAGAAAATTGTTGAGGCCAATTCACTAAATATATTCAAAAGGGAGTTAGATGAAGTCCTTACTACTAGGGAGATCAAGGGGTATGTCAAGAAAGCGGGAAGGGGGTACTGAGGTTGCATGTTCAGCCATGAACTCATTGAATGGCGGTGCAGGCTCGAAGGGCCGAATGGCCTCCTCCTGCGCCTATTTTCTATGTTTCTATGGTTGGCAGACAGGAAGCAGAGAGTCGGGATAAACGGATCCTTTTCAGAATGACAGGCAGTGACTAGTGGAGCGCCGCAGGGCTCAGTGCTGGGACCCCAGCTCTTTACAATATACATCAATGATTTGCATGAAGGAATTGAGTGTAATATCTTCAACTTTGCAGATGATACTAAAGTGGGTGGCGGTGTGAGCTGTGAGGGAGACGCTAAGAGGCTGCAGGGTGACTTAGACAGGTTAGGTGAGTGGGCAAATGCATGGCCGATGCAGTATAATGTGGATAAATGTGAGGTTATCCACTTTGGGGATAAAAACAGGAAGGCAGAATATTATCTGAATGGTGGCAGATTAGGAAAAGGGGAGGTGCAACGTGACCTGGGTGTCATGGTACATCAGTCATTGAAAGTGGGCATGCAGGTACAGCAGGCGGTGAAGAAGGCAAAATGGTATGTTGGCCTTCATAGCTAGGGGATTTGAGTATAGGAGCAGGGAGGTTTTACTGCAGTTGTACAGGGCCTTGGTGAGGCCTCACCTGGAATATTGTGGAAAGTTTTGGTCTCCTAAACTGAGGAAGGACATTCTTGCTATTGAGGGAGTGCAGCGAAGGTTCACCAGACTGATTCTCGGGATGGCCGGACTGACATATGAGGAGACACTGAATCAACTGGGTCTTTATACATTGGAGTTGAGCAGGATGAGAGGAGATGTCATAGAAACATACAAGATTCTGATGGGACGGGACAGGTTAGATGTGGGTAGATTGTTCCCGATGTTGGGGAAGTCCAGAACCAGGGGACACAGTCTTCCGATAAGGAGTAGGCCATTTAGGATTGAGATGAGGAGAAACTTCTTCACTCAGAGAATTGTGAACCTGTGGAATTCTCTACCACAGATAATTGTTGAGTCCAGTTCATTGGATATATTCAAAAGGGAGTTAGATGTGGCCCTTATGGCTAAAGGGATCAAATGGTATGGAGAGAAGGCAGGAGTGGGGTACTGAAGTTGCATGATCAGCCATGATCATATTGAATGGTGGTGCAGGCTCAAAGGGCTGAATGGCCTACTCCTGCTCCTATTTTCTATGTTTCTATGAACACTGAGTCTCTTCGCCGGGAGCAAGCGGAAACCAAGCACAAACAGCGGAAGGAGCGTACGACAAATTCAGCAACTCAACCACCATCTGCCCCACCTGTGACAGAGACTGTAGATCCCACATTGGACTCAGTCATCTTAGAAATCATCTTAGTGTGGAAGCAATTATCTTCAACTCCGGGGGACTGCCAAAGAGAAGCGCATTTACTTGCCCCTTGATATAAATGCCTGCATTTTAAAGAGCAATAAGTTTTGGTTTCCCCTTAAATTTTACATTTGCCAATATGTTTGGTATTTTGCGATTTCCGAGAGGTTTGTGAGTTTTGTTTCTTTCAATCTCGAGTGGCGATGCTCCTGGTGAGAGCACCATCTTCTGTCTTTTCTCCAGCATCAGAAAACCTGACAATTTCATTGATCAATTTCCCCATCGGGTGGACCTTCATGTGCAAGGCTGGGTATTGTGTGAGAATGTGGTTAGGAACCAATTCATTTGTGTAGGAATGTATTAATGAATTAATATTTATGTGTAAAAACCTGTGGCTGAATTAATGTTTGGTAATATGTGTCTGAGGATTTAAATGTGCGGGCTCTTTGATGTGGACTTGTAAACTGTGACCTTTGACTGGCGACAGAGCACTTTTTGTGCTCCTTGGCGTGATCTTGTAAACTGTGACCTTTGAATGTGGCAAGAGTTAGTGCTGGAGACAGCATGCTTTGAACATTGGAGGCCAGCTGGCCTTTGAAACTCCCCCTGAAAGGACATCATTGGACGAGGCCGGTGCAGGAGCAAGGAGAACCAATCGGAGGGTGACCATGCGGCTTGCGAACCAATCACCGGGCTCAGCAGGATTGTGCAAGTGGGAGCAGCCAAGACGCAGCGGACGAGGAAGGAACGAGTTCGGAAGTTCGAGTCAGTCCGCCGTCCATTGTTAAATGGGAAGTAAAGCCTGTGGAGAACATATTTATTGCTGCCAAGCTTTGTTACAATATATGCTTCTGTTTAATAAATCTGTCCAAATGGCCACGTGAAGTAGTCTCGCCATCAATTTCACACCAAAGCTGGTAAAATTACCCAGACACACCCACCCACGCCCACGACGCAGATGCAGGTACACACAGAAAGACACACAGATAGATGCACGCACACACACACACACACACACAGTAACTAACGACACATGCCCCCACACACAATACTCCATTACAGATAAATAAATTCCTACTTATTTCAGCAGCACAGCACCTAGGCAGGAAAGCCAGGTGTTGGGGCAAGGTCATCTCATTGTCAAGTAGGACGTCGAGGTTTCGCACGGTCTGGTTCAGCCTCAGACAGGGGCCAGGGAGAGAGATGGAGTCGGTGGCTGGGGAACGGAATTTGCGGCGGAGACTGAAGAAAATGGATTCGGGCTTCCCAATATTTAGTTGCAGGAATTTTCTGCTCATCCAGAACTGGATGTTGGGCAAGCAGCATGACAAATCAGAGGCCATGGTCGAGAAGTGATGGAGAGGTAGAGCTGGGTGTCATCAGCATACATAAGGAAACTGCTGCTATGCTTCCAGATGATGTCGCCAAGGGGCAACATGTAAGTGAGAAATAGGAGGGGACCAAGGATAGATCTTTGGGGAACACCAGAGGTGACGATGTGGGAGTGGGAAGAGAAGCCATTGCAGGAGATTTTCTGGCTACGATTAGATTGATAGGAATGTATCCAGGCGAGTGCAGTCCCTCCCCGCTGGACGATGGCGGAGAGGTGTTGGAGGAGGATAGAGTGGTCAACTGTGTCAAAGGCTGCAGACGGATTGGAGGGGTTCAAACATGGAGTTGCGGGAAAGATGGGCATTGATTTGGGAGGCGACAACACGTTCAAGGACTTGAGAAGGGAGGTTGGTGATAGGACAATAATTCACGAGGACGGAGGAGTCAAGGTGGGCTTTTTTTGAGGGGTTGATATGGCAGATTTGAACGTACCCATGGCAAGGGAACCAGTTACAATATCAGATAGCATGGCAGCCAGGAAGGGAAATTGAGTCAGCGGAAGAGAAAGAGACTCATACTGAACTAATTGTGGTCGGAAGAATGAGGAGAGGCAATATAAACTAAACGATACAATTCTAAAAGGGGTGCATGAACAGTGAGGCCTAGGTGCACAAACTTGAATGTGGCAGGGCAAGTTGAGAAAGCACTTAAAAAAGCATACAGCATGTGCTTTATAATTAGAGCCATAAAGCACAAAAGGGAGATGAACTTTTATAAAATGCAGGTTCAGCCTCAACTGTATTGTGTCCAATTCTGTGCAACACACGTTCGAAAGGATGTGAAGGCCTTAGAGAGGGTGCAGAAAAGATTTATGAGAATGGTTCCAGGAATAAGGGACTTCAGTTACGTGGATAGACTGGAGAAGCTGGGGTTGTTCTCCTTGGAGCAGAGCTGGTTGACAGGAGATTTGATCGAGATGTTCAAAATCATGAGGGGTCTGGATAGAGTAGAAACTGTTCCCACTGGCAGCAGGGTCGAGAACCAGAGGACACAGATTTAAGGCGATTGGCAAAAGAACCAAAGGTGACGTGAGAAAAAACGTTTTTACGCATCGAGTGGTTAGGATCTGGAGTGCACGGCCTGAGAGGGTGGTGGAGGCAGATTCAATCGCGGCTTTCAAAAGGGAACTGGATAAGTACCTGAAGGAAAAAGTGTTGCTGGGCTACGGGGAAAGGGCGGTGCATTGGGACTAGCTGAGGTGCTCTTGCAGAGAGCCGGCACGCTGAATGGCCTCCTACTGTGCAGTAACCGTTCCCTGATTCCTCAGCTCGGTAGCCATTATCTTGCGTTACATACTTCTTTTGAACTATTTTTATTATATGATGGGGCAGAAATCCGTCTCGGGCGGTGGTGGGTAATGGCCCTCCCCCGCACCAACTCTCTGCTCCCTTTATTCGCATGCCTGATACTTAATCCCATTGACTGCAACGGATAGTTATGGAAAAGGACAAAGATAGAACAGGAAAGATTTGATTGATTGACCACTGACAGATTTCACCCTGATAGCGCATGCTCACTGTTTTAAAGCTGAATTTATCCCTGTTAAACTAACAGATAAACAGTTATCCGCAGGAGACCTCCTCCAGTGTCAGTTTGGCTCAGCAATAGCACTCTTGTTTCTGAAGGTTGTGGGTTCAAGTCCCACTTCAAGACATGAGAACATAACCGAGGCTGCAGTAATAGGAGAGGGCTGCACTGTTCGAATAGACCAGGAATAAAATAAAAGTTTGCCATTGGGGAAAGCCAATTTTGTTGAGCTGAGATGCGATTTGGCCAGTGACTGGAAACAGTTACTTGAAGGTAAATCAGTATCAGAGCAGTGGGAGGCATTCAAGGAGGAGATCCTGAGGGTACAGAGCAAGTATGTTCCCTTAAAGAAAAAGGGTGGCACTAACAAATCTCGAGCCCCTTGGATGTCAAGGGTCATACAGGGTAAGATAAAGAAAAACAGTGAAGCTTATGACAGACACGAGAACTCAATACTACAGAGACACTAGAGGAGTACAGAAAGTGCAGGGGTGCAATTAAAAAGGAAATTAGGAAAGCAAAGAGAGAGCATGGAAAATGGCTGAGGGGAGACCTGATTGAGATGTATAAAATTATGGGGGGCCTGGATAGAGTGGATAGGAAGGACCTGTTTCCCCTGGCAGAGGGGTCAAAAACCAGGGGGCATAGATTTAAAGTAATTAGGGGGATGTTTAGAGGAAATATGATGGGAAATGTCTTCACCCAGAGGGTGGTGGGGTCTGGAACTCACTACCTGAAAGGGTGGTAGAGGCAGAAACACTCACCACATTTACAAAGCACTTGGATGTACACTTGAAGTGCCGTAAGCTACAGGGCTACGGACCAAGGGCTGGAAAGTGGGATTAGGCTGGGTAGTTCTTGGTCGGCCGGCGCGGACACGATGGGCTGAAATGGCCTCCTCCCGTAAATTTCTATGATTCTATGAACTGCGAATCAGGCTGTGCATATAACGAGCGGCCGATCTGGTACTGCCTGTATGGTACCGCAGATCGAGACACATTTCTGTCTGAAGTGTTCGTGCTTGAGTAACCTGCAGCAGAGCTGAAGATACGAGGATACATACACAAAGCACTGTGTGGAAATGATCACAGAAACTGGACGCTTTATTTGAAGAACTGGATAAAAGACCCTGAGCCTCTCCTGTGTCACCCCCACTCTCAGCCCACAGCCCTCCCGACCCTGCCCACAGCCCCCAGACCCCGCCCACAGTCCCCACCCACACTCTCAGCCCCCGCCCCCTGCTCCCAGACCCCGCCCCCGCTTGGCGAGGGGTGAGTGAGTGTCGGTAGCAGATTGGCGATTGATCCTGGAGTCCCCGCCGTGCCTGCTGCACATTGCTCACCTTTCCTGCACTATTGTGCAGCAGAGGGAGATTTACAGGCTTGTTGGAAAGTCAGGAATACATTTACGGAGTGGGAATGTGGACCCGAGATGACACAGTGACGGGTTGAGACAAACAGATCAGCCTCTGCCCCCCCCCGGGGAAGGCACTGGGCAGGTGGGCACCGGCCAGAGCCAGCTCCATCAGACTGACACCGGGGCTTAAAGGCTAACACCGTGAGGACAGGCTGCAGAAACTCGAGTTTAGAGAGTTGAGGGATGAGCGAATGGAGGTGTTGAAGATGATACAGGGATTCGATGGAGTGGATCGAGGGAAACTGTTTCCTCTGGTGGGGGAATCCAGAACAAGGGGGCAGAACCTTAACATTAGAGCCCGGCTGCTCAGGGGCGATGTCAGGATGCGTTTCTTCACACACAGGGCGGTGGGAATCTGGAACACTCTCCCCCAGAAAGCTGTTGATGCCGGGGGTCAGTTGAGACTTTCAAGGCTGAGATATTTTATTAGGTAAGGGGAGGAAGGGATAAGGAGGTAAGATTGGCCATGAACAGGCTCGAGGGGCTGAATGGCCTCTGTTCCTATCCCTACCTTCGAGGAAGCAGCAAGGTTCAATGAATATCCATTTACTGTCAGCCTCAACCCCGGGTGCTCACCAGAGGCCTGCTCCTACAGGCCCACAGATATTGCCCAAGAGGTGTAGTGCCTGGTTTGGGGGTACGTACAGACAGAGGACAGGCTGAGCCTATGTAAGGGGGCCAATGTTTGATAGTCACACTCGCAGACGGACAGAACGACACCCTTTATTGTACACACGCCCCGAACTCTGCTCAACAAATGGCAACACAGCACAGCACAGCCTTGGCCACAGGGTTTTGAGAATGTGCTGACTGAACAGACAGGCAGCCGATGGGGCCTGAGCTCCCAATCCCCCCCCCCCATAGCGTCCTCGGCTCCGCCTACCCCAGGTTTCAGTCCCTGAATCACACGGCAGGCACCCCAGGGTGGCGGGGGGGGAACGTCTCAGATCTGGCCCTTGCTGGCAATCCGCTTCGAACACTCCAGGAGGGCGTTATGAATGTCCTTGGCACAGGAGATCTGAGATTTGATCATGCTGAGGTACTGAGTGTAGGACAAGCTCTCTGTCTGCACCGTGTCGGGCTTGGTGGCCGTGGGAACCAGGTTTGGCGAGTGCTTTGCGCTGTCGATGCTTTGGGACAGACATTCGAAGGCCAGCCTCTGCAAAGGAATGGATAATGTCAGCAATAAAACGGCAAAATATCAATCTCCGACACCGTAGGCTATTCAACAGTGGAAGGCATCGCAGCCCAGTCAAATCCCTGTCCACACCCCCACTGTGTAGTCGGACTCACTGGAAGTCGGAGTAGGAACCATGGGCTTATATAACTCCTCTTTGACCCGGTGTATGGCAATCACCGTGTGGGACTGACGTTCCCCGGTGTACAGGAATCACCGTGTGGGACTGCCGTTCCCTGGTGTATGGGAATCACCGTGTGGGACTGCCGTTCCCCGGTGTACGGGAATCACCGTGTGGGACTGCCGTTCCCCGGTGTACGGGAATCACCGTGTGGGACTGACGTTCCCCGGTGTATGGGAATCACCGTGTGGGACTGCCGTTCCCCGGTGTATGGGAATCACCGTGTGGGACTGACAGTCCCCGGTGTATGGGAATCACCGTGTGGGACTGCCGTTCCCCGGTGTACGGGAATCACCGTGTGGGACTGCCGTTCCCCGGTGTACGGGAATCACCGTGTGGGACTGCCGTTCCCCGGTGTACGGGAATCACCGTGTGGGACTACCGTTCCCCGGTGTAAGGGAATCACCGTGTGGGACTGCCGTTCCCTGGTGTATGGGAATCACCGTGTGGGACTGCCGTTCCCTGGTGTATGGGAATCACCGTGTGGGACTGCCGTTCCCTGGTGTATGGGAATCACCGTGTGGGACTGCCGTTCCCCGGTGTACGGGAATCACCGTGTGGGACTGCCGTTCCCTGGTGTATGGGAATCACCGTGTGGGACTGCCGTTCCCCGGTGTACGGGAATCACCGTGTGGGACTACCGTTCCCCGGTGTACGGGAATCACCGTGTGGGACTGCCGTTCCCCGGTGTACGGGAATCACCGTGTGGGACTGCCGTTCCCTGGTGTATGGGAATCACCGTGTGGGACTACCGTTCCCCGGTGTACGGGAATCACCGTGTGGGACTGCCGTTCCCCGGTGTATGGGAATCACCGTGTGGGACTGACAGTCCCCGGTGTACGGGAATCACCGTGTGGGACTGCCGTTCCCCGGTGTATGGGAATCACCGTGTGGGACTGCCGTTCCCTGGTGTATGGGAATCACCGTGTGGGACTGCCGTTCCCCGGTGTACGGGAATCACCGTGTGGGACTGCCGTTCCCCGGTGTATGGGAATCACCGTGTGGGACTGCCGTTCCCCGGTGTACAGGAATCACCGTGTGGGACTGACAGTCCCCGGTGTACGGGAATCACCGTGTGGGACTGACAGTCCCCGGTGTATGGGAATCACCGTGTGGGACTGCCGTTCCCCGGTGTACGGGAATCACCGTGTGGGACTGCCGTTCCCCGGTGTATGGGAATCACCGTGTGGGACTGCCATTCCCCGGTGTACGGGAATCACTGTGTGGGACTGACAGTCCCCGGTGTACGGGAATCACCGTGTGGGACTGACAGTCCCCGGTGTACGGGAATCACCGTGTGGGACTGACAGTCCCTGGTGTATGGGAATCACCGTGTGGGACTGACAGTCCCTGGTGTATGGGAATCACCGTGTGGGACTGCCGTTCCCCGGTGTACGGGAATCACCGTGTGGGACTGACAGTCCCCGGTGTATGGGAATCACCGTGTGGGACTGCCGTTCCCCGGTGTACGGGAATCACCGTGTGGGACTGCCGTTCCCCGGTGTATGGGAATCACCGTGTGGGACTGCCGTTCCCTGGTGTATGGGAATCACCGTGTGGGACTGCCGTTCCCCGGTGTACGGGAATCACCGTGTGGGACTGCCGTTCCCCGGTGTATGGGAATCACCGTGTGGGACTGCCGTTCCCCGGTGTACAGGAATCACCGTGTGGGACTGACAGTCCCCGGTGTACGGGAATCACCGTGTGGGACTGCCGTTCCCCGGTGTACGGGAATCACCGTGTGGGACTGCCGTTCCCCGGTGTATGGGAATCACCGTGTGGGACTGCCATTCCCCGGTGTATGGGAATCACCGTGTGGGACTGCCGTTCCCCGGTGTACGGGAATCACTGTGTGGGACTGACAGTCCCCGGTGTACGGGAATCACCGTGTGGGACTGACAGTCCCTGGTGTATGGGAATCACCGTGTGGGACTGCCGTTCCCCGGTGTATGGGAATCACCATGTGGGACTGACAGTCCCCGGTGTACGGGAATCACCGTGTGGGACTGCCGTTCCCTGGTGTATGGGAATCACCGTGTGGGACTGCCGTTCCCCGGTGTACGGGAATCACCGTGTGGGACTACCGTTCCCCGGTGTACGGGAATCACCGTGTGGGACTGCCGTTCCCCGGTGTATGGGAATCACCGTGTGGGACTGCCGTTCCCCGGTGTACGGGAATCACCGTGTGGGACTGCCGTTCCCCGGTGTATGGGAATCACCGTGTGGGACTACCGTTCCCCGGTGTACGGGAATCACCGTGTGGGACTGCCGTTCCCCGGTGTATGGGAATCACCGTGTGGGACTACCGTTCCCCGGTGTACGGGAATCACCGTGTGGGACTGCCGTTCCCCGGTGTATGGGAATCACCGTGTGGGACTGACAGTCCCCGGTGTACGGGAATCACCGTGTGGGACTGCCGTTCCCCGGTGTATGGGAATCACCGTGTGGGACTGCCGTTCCCTGGTGTATGGGAATCACCGTGTGGGACTGCCGTTCCCCGGTGTACGGGAATCACCGTGTGGGACTGCCGTTCCCCGGTGTATGGGAATCACCGTGTGGGACTGCCGTTCCCCGGTGTACAGGAATCACCGTGTGGGACTGACAGTCCCCGGTGTACGGGAATCACCGTGTGGGACTGACAGTCCCCGGTGTATGGGAATCACCGTGTGGGACTGCCGTTCCCCGGTGTACGGGAATCACCGTGTGGGACTGCCGTTCCCCGGTGTATGGGAATCACCGTGTGGGACTGCCATTCCCCGGTGTATGGGAATCACCGTGTGGGACTGCCGTTCCCCGGTGTACGGGAATCACTGTGTGGGACTGACAGTCCCCGGTGTACGGGAATCACCGTGTGGGACTGACAGTCCCTGGTGTATGGGAATCACCGTGTGGGACTGCCGTTCCCCGGTGTATGGGAATCACCGTGTGGGACTGCCGTTCCCCGGTGTATGGGAATCACCATGTGGGACTGACAGTCCCCGGTGTACGGGAATCACCGTGTGGGACTGCCGTTCCCCGGTGTATGGGAATCACCGTGTGGGACTGCCGTTCCCTGGTGTATGGGAATCACCGTGTGGGACTGCCGTTCCCCGGTGTACGGGAATCACCGTGTGGGACTGCCGTTCCCCGGTGTATGGGAATCACCGTGTGGGACTGCCGTTCCCCGGTGTACAGGAATCACCGTGTGGGACTGACAGTCCCCGGTGTACGGGAATCACCGTGTGGGACTGACGGTCCCCGGTGTACGGGAATCACCGTGTGGGACTGACAGTCCCCGGTGTATGGGAATCACCATGTGGGACTGCCGTTCCCCGGTGTACGGGAATCACTGTGTGGGACTGACAGTCCCCGGTGTACGGGAATCACCGTGTGGGACTGACAGTCCCTGGTGTATGGGAATCACCGTGTGGGACTGCCGTTCCCCGGTGTATGGGAATCACCATGTGGGACTGACAGTCCCCGGTGTATGGGAATCACCGTGTGGGACTGCCGTTCCCCGGTGTACGGGAATCACCGTGTGGGACTGCCGTTCCCCGGTGTATGGGAATCACCGTGTGGGACTGCCATTCCCCGGTGTATGGGAATCACCGTGTGGGACTGCCGTTCCCCGGTGTACGGGAATCACTGTGTGGGACTGACAGTCCCCGGTGTACGGGAATCACCGTGTGGGACTGCCGTTCCCCGGTGTATGGGAATCACCGTGTGGGACTGACAGTCCCCGGTGTACGGGAATCACCGTGTGGGACTGACAGTCCCTGGTGTATGGGAATCACCGTGTGGGACTGCCGTTCCCCGGTGTATGGGAATCACCGTGTGGGACTGACAGTCCCCGGTGTACGGGAATCACCGTGTGGGACTGCCGTTCCCCGGTGTATGGGAATCACCGTGTGGGACTGACAGTCCCCGGTGTATGGGAATCACCGTGTGGGACTGCCGTTCCCTGGTGTTTGGGAATCACCGTGTGGGACTGCCGTTCCCCGGTGTATGGGAATCACCGTGTGGGACTGCCGTTCCCCGGTGTAAGGGAATCACCGTGTGGGACTGACAGTCCCCGGTGTAAAATCTACTCATACTCACCAGGCACAACTCCACTTGGTCACACAGGGCGTAAAACTCCTCTAAACTTTTGTCGAAGCGCTGCAGTGCTGTGTCATTGCTCTTCCTACAGGATAAAGAATACTGTCCGTTACCGAAGTAATTCACAATCCACAGCGCTGTCGGCCAGCAGGCTGGGGCACTTTTTCCATGTTTGTCTCCTTATTCTGCCCCAGGTGGGATATGTTAGCGATTATGCGCTTGAAGTGCCGTAACCTACAGGGCTACGGACCAAGAGCTGGAAAGTGGGATTAGGCTGGATGGGTGTAAATTTATATGGGCTGTTCTTTCCTCTGATGCTCGCTGGGCTATCGGCGATTTATCGTCCAGTTTACTTTAAAAGTAGAAAGTTGGGCCGGAACATCGGCCAAAGATCGCAGGCCCACCTTTCGGCACACAAGAATTTCACATCGCCGGGGCTGATCACTCGCCGATAAGATCGCTGGAGAAAAGCTGCACCTACCTAGCACTGTTCACAGGACTCGGCACTATGGACGTCATTTTGAACGTCGGAGGGGGTGAGAGGCTGCTTGAAGGAGGGGTTTATCAGGATCATTTTAATTTGTGAGTTATTTAAGGGCCTTACTGACTGATCTGCTCATATTTATATTTATTGAGGACCATAAACGGCATTTATAGCATTAGTGATGGGGTCTGTAACTTTGCTACAATTATTAGTAAATGCTCACATGCTGGAGACTGAAGTTGGGTTTAGTGAAGAGCCCAAAGAGGTGGCAGACTGATGTGGAGGAGACCTTACACCCGACGAACTTACAGGGAAAAGCAATCAAACCTGAACTTGTCTGATAACAAGTTAGGAGGCTGCGCTTCCAAAAGGAGGCCATCGCTGAGATATGCCAGCTCATCAAGGGAGATCCGCAGCCTACCGGCACCATCAGGACCGCACTGCCCGTTGAGGTTAAGGTTACTGTGGCACTTTCCTGCTATGCATCGGGCTCCTTTCAGGCTTCAGCTTGCGACATTTGTGGTATTTCTCAGCACGCCACACATTGCTCCATTCGACAGGTGACTGAAGCTCTTTACGCTCGCAGGACGGACTTTAGAAATGTCCCTATGACCAGGGAGGCACAGACCGGGAGGGCTTTGGGTTTCTCGCGAATAGCAAACTTCCCCAAGGTGCAGGGAGCTATAGACTGTACGCACATCGCCCTGCGAGCACCTTTACAGGATGTGGAGGTGTTTCGGAACCGAAAGGGATTCCACTCCCTGAATGTGTAGCTCGTTGTCAAGCACAACCAAATAATCATGGCAGTAAATGCTAATTTTCCAGGCAGCATCCATGATGCGCACATCTTGTGTTAGAGCACTGTCTCTGACCTGTTTAAGAGTCAGCCACAAGGTCACGGTTGGATGCTAGGGGATAAAGGATATGGCCTCTCCAGTTGATCATGACCCCCCCTGCACAATCCCCAGACGAAAGCCACATAGCTACACGCAATATCGTCGAAAAGCCAATTGGAGTTCTGAAGCAGGGCTTCAGATGCCGAGACCACTCTGGAGGCAGCCTGCAATACCACCCTGACCAGGTCGCTGAGTTTATTGTGATGTGCTGCATGTTGCATAACTTGGCTATAAGGAGAGGACAACAATTGCCAGATGAGGCTGCTGGTCCCACCTCAGGAGGGAGCGGAGGCGGAAGAGGCAAACGAGGAGGATGATGATCAGGACCTCGGGGAGGACAATCAGCCGGGTGATGAAGCCATGCTCCGACGCAAGACGGGAAAAACCCCGTGGGAGTTACGCAGCTGCAAAACTCTTGCGTCAGCAGCTCATAAATGAACGCTTTGCATGAACTCACATCGCTGACAGTTACAGTTGTGGAAAGACAACACTTGCAGCTGTGTTAACGTTTCATCCTGGCCTGGCCATTGTTTTCCAAATTGTATTCATGTTTTACCTTACCGTAAGTTATTAGAAGACACTGCACAACAATTGTAAAATTCAATAAAAATTTTAATAATTTAACAATGTAACTATATTTTTCAACTGTAACAACCCCCCTACCCCCAACAATAAATTTATAAATCCCTACCAGTGGCCACGTTTCCCTCCAGATCCTGTGCCCCCACGTCTTAGCCCCCCGTTTGAAATCCCGGGTAGCGGGACAAGGCGGGCGACCGCAAGACATCCTGCTGTGGGGGCCGGGGGGGTCTGATGGTGGCAGGATCGGCTCGGGGGGTGGTGGAGGGGAAGATGTTCCTGAGGAAGTGACTTCTGAGCCAGAAGTCCTTCCTCCTGACTTGCATCTGTGCTGGCGGTTGGTGTGACTGCACCTTGGGGTGCAGCACCGTCTCCCGACCTTGGTGTGACTGCACCTTGGGGTGCAGTGCTGTCTCCCGACCTTGGTGTGACTGCACCTTGGGGTGCAGTGCTGTCTCCCGACACTATTGCATGCCGCAAGGCATGGATGGCGGCGGTCTGCTCACGCATCTCCCAGATCATCTGCTGCATTCTCTCCGATATGCGAGTGGACATGCGGGACATGTTCCCCGTGTACACACCAGACCCCTGGAGGAGGTTGCGACTTATCGCGATACTCTCCATGCACAGTCTGGTCGAGCCCTCGATCCGATCTGCCAGTGGAGGCGTGTGCTGACCTCGCCAACTCGACCTCTGTGGGGTCGGCATGAGCACTAAACGCCTCGGCATCGCCGGCTGCAAGCCGCTTGGTCCCACTACTCTTCTGTCGAAGATGACGACGAAGACATGGCCACAGGTACGACTTCCAGTTTGATGGAAGGGTCATCCTCCTCCCTTTCCATAACATTCTCCTCCTCCTCTGGTTCTGGTTCCGATGTGTCGACCTCCTCGGTACCCGTGGTGATTAGTACCTGCAGGTGGATAGGTACGGCCTCTCTCGGCAGTTGTGGGACCTGCAATACACAATTGAGCTTATTAGAACAGAAGGGTACACTGTGCTGCGCTGACATACGTAGGAGGAGTAGCACTACTCCAATAAATGTGACCGAGAGACGTTACTGCATCACATGGTAGTATAACTATGTGGAATTCACTGCCCCAGAGAGCTGTGGAGGCTGGATCAATCGGAGATAGACAGAATGATAAGTGAGTGAAGGGTTATGGGGAGCAGGTGGGGAAGTGGAGCTGAGCCCTACATCAGATCAGCCATGATCTTATCAAATGGCGGAGCAGGCTCGAGGGGCCAGTTGGCCTGCTCCTGATCCTATTTGTTGTTAACCTGAGAATAGCACAGAAGCTGCCTGCATAACATGACATCATTTGTATATGAATTGCCGCTACATTACTTTGAATTAACACTGCTTTACACATTACTCACGTGACACAAGGGAGATCTCTGCTTCACCACGGGTGGTGGCCGAGCGACTGTGGCTGACGACCAATGCCACAGCACGTTGCTCTCAAATCGGAGAGTGTTACCAGCGGTGCAGGCCCTCCTCCAGTGCACCTACGCTCCCAGCGATTCTCAGATATCTTCCTCTGCAAACGTGACAAGAGCATGGCATAAGCTAACTGACTAGGTACTACCATGGAAAGACAACCGTTTCCAACGTTATATGCTAATAGGGTTTATATCCACAACTGATGGATGGTTATAACAAAGATCATGTTTAGGATCTAATGCTTGACACAAACATCTCGACTACAATCTCGATTCAACGGGGGTGATGGGAATCAGGACCACTGGTGAGCTCTGCAATGACAGGAGCTAATGTCACAAAGTGTCCCACGGCAGACAGTGAGCCAGGGCAGCTCTCCCCCAGTCCAGGCTGGGTCACTGTGTAACCCAAAAGGAGACGGTGCCAAAATTAGACTTAAAAAGGGCGAAGGTTACGATCCTAACAGGGAATGTATGCAAGAATAACCAGCTTAATTTCAATCCAGGATATTTACATATTATGTGGATCATTACAATTTAAAATCTATTTCATACTTACTCTTGCCGAAGCAACCAGGCTGTTCCAGCGCTTGCAGCACTGGTCAGATCCTCTCGCCTCGTGGGACGCCGACGAGATCACGTCGGCAATCTTGCCCCACATCTTCCTGTAGGCCCGGGGTGGAGGTTTCCCACGCCCACCCCGGGTTAATTGGGCCCACCAGAAGTGCACCTCCTGGACGAGGGCCTCATTCGCCTCGTCTGAGAACGGTATGGCCCTCCTCCCTCCCTTCCACATCCTGGCCACACTTTGCTGACTCATGCTCCAGGCTGAACATGAAGATTTAAGATTTTGATGATATATTATATTATATTATAACATAAAATATTTATATAATTAACAATTAAAAATTAGTAATCCCTTCTCCTCTCTCTGTCTGTCTATCTGTCTGTGTCTCTATTTCTCTCCTCTCTCTCTCTCTCTGTGTCTCTATTTCTCTCCCTCTCTCTCTGTGTCTCTATTTCTCTCCTCTCTCTCTCTCTCCCCCTCCCTTTGCCTTCTGCGCATGCGTGGACGACCCCGGACTTCCCGAATCGCAGGAAAACTTGTTTACCAAAAATAACGCACGCGCAGAAGGCCGTTGCTAGGGAAGCCTTGCCTTCCACATCGCTAAGGCCCAATCCACATCGCTGGGCTAATGCAGGGGGAAAAAAAACGAAAGTAGCGATCCGAGAAATGGGTGATGCTCCAGTGATCCTGAAAGCTGAATCATCATGAAGGCTGGAACATCGTCCATTTTTTTGGGCCTAGCGATCTAAGTGGAAAGTCTAGCCACTGATTCTACGAGTCTGTGTTCAGTACATCCAGCAGGTGGCAGTATTTCCTCACTCACAATCCACAGGCTCTGAGTAATGCTCGTATATCAAAGTATCCGCACAGACAGAGGGGATTAGGATTTTGATGTTTCAGCTTCTGCTCTCAGTTGAGAATCCCCTCGAAGGGAGAGTCCGCTCACTGAGACCACAAGGGACAGCCACTTCGCAGCAAGCCACAAGATTACTTACCTGCCCTGGGAGTGTGTGATGGGACAGTGTAGAGGGAGCTTTACTCTGTATCTAACCCCGTGCTGTACCTGCCCTGGGAGTGTTTGATGGGACAGTGTAGAGGGAGCTTTAAGAATCACAGAAGTTTACAGCACGAAGGAGGCCATTTCGGCCCATCGTGTCCATGCTGGCCAACAAGAGGCTATCCAGCCTAATCCCACTTTCCAGCTCTAGGTCCGTAACCCTGCAGGTTACGGCACTTCAAGTGCACATCCAAGTAGTTTTTGCCTCTACCAACTTTTCAGGTAGTGAATTCCAGCACCCTACAACCCTCAGTGAAGAAATTTCCCCTCAAATCTCCTCTAAACCTTCTACCAACTACTTTAAATTCATGCCCCCTGGTTGTTGACCCCTCTGATAAGGGAAATAGGCACTTTGGCAGAAAAAAATCAAACAGCAAGTTATTATTTAAATGGAGAAAGATTGCAAAGTGCCGCAGTACAGCGGGACCTGGGGGTACTTGTACATGAAACACAAAAGGTTAATATGCAGGTACAGCAAGTGATCAGGATGGCCAATGGTATCTTGGCCTTTATTGCAAAGGGGATGGAGTATAAAAGCAGGGAAGTCTTGCTCCAGCTATATAAGGTATTGGTGAGGCTACACCTGAAATACTGTGTGCAGTTTTAGTTTCCATATTTACGAAAGGGTATACTTGCTTTGGAGGCAGTTCAGAGAAGGTTCACTAGGTTGATTCTGGAGATGAGGATGTTTACTTATGAGGAAAGGTTGAGTAGGTTGGGCCTCTCCTCATTGGAATTCAGAAGAATGAGAGGTGATCTTATCAAAATGTATAAGATTCTGAGGGGGCTTGACAAGGTGGATGCTTCCACTGATGGGGGAGACTAGAACTAGGGGGCATAATCTTAGAATAAGAGGCCGCCCATTTAAAACAGAGAGGAAGAGAAATTTCCTCATGTCGCCTTTGGTTCTTCTGTCAATCACCTTAAATCTGTGTCCTCTGGTTCTCCACCCTTCCACCAATGGGAACAGTTTCTCTCTATCTACTCTGTCCAGATCCCTCATGATTTTGAACACCTCGATCAAATCTCCTCTCAACATTCTCTGCTCTAAAAGAGAACAACCCCAGCTTCTCAAGTCTATCCACGTAACTGAAGCCCCTCATCCCTGGAACCATTCTCGTAAATCTTTTCTGCACCCTCTCTAAGGCCTTCACATCCTTCCTAAAATGTGGTGCCCAGAATTGGACACAATACTCCAGTTGGGGCCGAACCCGTGATTTATACAGGTTCATCATAATTTTCTTGCTTCTGTGCTCTATACCTCTACTCATGAAGCCCAGGATTCCTTAACCGGCTTTTTTAACCGCTTTCTCAACCTGCCCTACCCTCTTCAACAATCTATGCACATATACCCCCAGGTCTCTGTTCATGCACACCCTTTAGGATTTACCCTTTAGTTTATATTGCCTCTCCTTGTTCTTTCTACCAAAATGCATCACATCACACCTTTCTGGGTTAAATTTCATCTGTCCCGTGTCCACCCATTTCACCAGCTTGTCTATGTCCTCTTGAAGTCTATCACTACCCCCCTCATTGTTCACTATACTTTCAAGTTTTGTGTCAGCTGCAAATTTGAAATTGTGCCCTGTACACTCATATCCAAGTCATTAATATACAAGAAGAAAAGCAGTGGTCCCAATACCGACCCCTGGGGAACACCACTGTATATACCTTCCTCTAGTCCGAAAAACAAACGTTCACCACTACTCTCTGTTTCCTGTCACTGAGCCAATTCCGTACCCACACTGCCAATGTCCCTGTTATTCAATGGGCTTCAACTTTGCTGCCGAGTCTATTATGTGGCACTTTATCAAACCCCTTTTGGAAATCCATGTACACATCAACCGCACTGCCCGGAAATCGGCACAGTCCTGGCCTGTGAGACCATCAGCAGGCCGGGGCCATCGGAGGGAGTAGGGTGCGGTGACATACCACTGCAGGGAGCAGTGCTTGTTGCTGCAGGAGGGCGACGGCTGTGAAGCCAGGTCGCTGATTGCAGTGCGGGCAGGCACAGCAGGAGGGGCGAAGGAGGCAAGAGTTTGTAGAGGGACATGAACGGGGCCCAGGAGAGGCGTGGATCTGGGGCCCAGAAGAGGCGAGGGCCCAGGGACAGCACGGGCCAGCCCACACTGCGATGTGCGTGTGCACTAGGTCCGTGCAGCAGAGCAGGTCTCCAGTTGAATAATCCTTACCACTGGACCAAGACCTAGCTCTGTCAAGCCCATGTGGTGGCTGGTGTGCAACAGCTACCCCACATTAAAAAAATCCACGCACAGGCATCTTCCACCCTTTAGGATCTAGTTCGTGATCTGGAATATTAGGTCCTTCATTGAAACATCTGTGAACTCATCCCTTTTTGGCATGGAAGCAAGTCATCCTCGTTTCGAGCGACTGCCTATGATGATGATGATGATTAACAATCTTCTCTGTTACCGCATCAAAAAACTCGATCAAGTTGATTAACACGATTTGCCTTTAACAAAGACTTTTCTTAATTAATCCACACTTGTCCAATTGTTGCCCGATTATTGTTTCTAAAAGCTTCCCCAGTGCCGAGGTTAAACTGGCCGGCCATTAGTTGCTGGGTTTATCTTTACATGCTCGATAGCTCTGTCAACAATACCTTCCATCACTGTGCTGTTGACTGAGAGTAGACTGAAGGGACGGTAATTGGCCGGATTGGATTTGTCCTGCGTTTTGTGAACTGAACATACCTGGGCAGTTTGCCACACTGTCAGGTAGATGCCAGTGTTATAGCTGCACTGGTGCGGCTAGTTCTGGAGCACAAGTCTTCAACACGATGGACAGGATGTTGTCAGGGCCCAGAGCCTTTGCTGTATCCAGTGCGCTCAGCCGTTTCTTGATATCAGGTAAGGTGAATCGAACTAGCCGAAGACTGGTTTCTGTGATGGTGAGGACCTCAGGAGGAGGCCGATATGGATCATCCACTCGGCATTTCTGGCTGCAAACACTTCAGGCTTATATGAACATAAGGTCAATGATGGACAATGACGGACAGGTAAAGACCATCTTGTCCATCGAGCCTGTCCCACACAATTATGATATCTTGTGTATCACAACATATACACTCCATCCCATCCCAAACCATGTGATCTCCTAGGAGGGGCAAAAAAAAACAGTTTGGGAAAAAAAATCGGGGAAATTCCTCTTCGACCCATCTAGGCGATTGGAACCAGTCCAGATCACTCTGGCCTTGAATTTGCTGCAGTACATACCGTCTGTAAGAGGTGATCTCCGCCACAGCCAGAAACAAATCCAGCTTTTGCTTGAAGGAATTCAGGGAGTCTGCATCCACCACATGAGAGGGCAGATTGTTCCAGAGATCTACTGTTCTCTGGGAAAAAACCACCTCCTAACATCTAACCCAGATCTAGCCCCATACAACGTAACATTGTGCCCCCTGGTCCTGCCTAACCTATTTAATTGAAATAAGCTGTCAGCTGGAACACCGTCTATTCCCTTCATTATCTTATAAACCTCAATCAGATCTCACCCCCCCCCCGCCCCCCCCCAAGTTTACGCTGCTCTAAGGTATAGAGTCTGAACTCTTTTAGCCTACCTTGATAATGAAGATGCTTTAGACTTGGAATGAGTCTCGTATCCCTCTTCTGCACCCTTTCCAGAGCCTCAATATCACCCACCATGCGAGGAGACCAAAACTGGGCATAGTATTCCAAGTGCGGCCTGACTAAGGTCACGTACAAGGACAAAACAGGACGCCCGTCTTATACTCACTTGTCCTATGGATACACCCCAACACTCTATTTGCTCGAGCCATCGCTGCACGGCATTGCTCGTGTACCTTTAAGGATGTATGCACTAGAATGCCCAAATCTCTTTCTATCTCCACCACCTGAAAGGTGTATGAATGTTGAGCATTTGCCTTGCCCACATGCATAACACTGAACTTATCTAAGTTATACATCAGTCTCCAGTCTTGAGCCAACACATTAAGTCCTGCCTGAATCAGACGAGCCTGTTCTACAGTTCGAGCACTCGCACAGATCTTGGTATCATCCCGAATCCAGATCATTCATAAAAATAGTAAAAAGCAACGGTCCCAACACTGATCCCTGCGGAACACCACTGGTGACCGGTATCCAAACAGATCCATCTATAACTGCTCTTTGCCTGCATCCTGCCAGCTGGTTCTGTACTCAGCTCACTATATTTCCACTAATACTAGAGGCTCCATATTATAGAGAAGCCTCTTATGCAGTACCTTGACAAAAGTTTTTTGGAAATCAAAGTAGACAATGTCTACTGGGCTTCCCTCATCCACAACTTTGTAACTTCTTCAAAAATACAATTAGATTTGTGAGACATGAACTCTTTTTTATGAGCTATGTTAGGTGTCCCTAATATGTCCCTCCCTGTCCAAGTATTCATATATTGCATCCCTTATGACTCTTTTTCATTCGCGTGCTGGGCTCCATGATCATTGAGGATGGGGATCTTCTTGGAACCTCCTCCTCCTGTTAGTTGTTCAATTGTCCAGCACCGTTCACAAGTGGATGTGGAAAGGCTGCAGAACTTTAATCTGATCCATTGATTGTGGGATCGCTTAGCTCTGTCTATAGCATGTAGTCCTGTGTTGCAGCTTCCCCAGGTTGGCACCTTATTTTTAGGTACACCTGGTGTTGCTCTGGCATGCTCTTCTGCACTGTTAGAGGTGATCCCCTGGGTTGATGGTAATGGTAGAGTGAGGGATATGCCGGGCCATGAGGTTACAGATTGTGGTGGAATACAATTCTGCTGCTGCTGATGGCCTACAACACCTCAGGGATGCCCAGTTTTGAGCTGCTAGATCTGTTCTGAATCTATCCCATTTAGCACGGTGGTAGTGCCACACAACACGATGGAGGATGTCCTCAGGTGGACTGGTTGGGCTGGGTGTTCTTTGCCTTTCCGCCATTGTCCATAGGTTTATATGTAACCTTCAGGGCTGCTGACCGAGGGCCGTGCGGCTCTTTGTCGGCCGGCGCGGACACGATGAGCCGAAACGGCCTCCTTCCGCGCTGTAAGTTTCTATGTTTCTAAAACGGGACTTCGTCTCCAGAATGACTGTGCGGTGGTCACTGCTACTAATGCTGTCATGGACAGATGTATCTGCAACAGATTGGTGAGGACAAGGTCAAGTAGGTGTTTCCCTGGTGTTGGTTCTCTCTCCACCTGTCGCGGGCCCAGTCTGCCAGCTATGTCCTTCAGGACTCAGCCAGCTCGGTCAATAGTGGCGCTACCGAGCCACTCTTGGTGATGGATATTGAAGTCCCCCACCCAGAGTACATTCTGTGATCTTGCTACCCTCAGCGCTTCTTCCAAATGGTGTTCAACATGGAGGAGAACTGATTCATCAGCTGAGGGAGGGGGGTAATTGGTAATCAGCAGGAGGTTTGACCTGAAGTCATGAGACTTCATGGGGTCCGGGTCAATATTGAGGACTCCCAGGGCCACTCCCTCCCGACTGGAAACCACTGTGCCGCCACCCCTGGTGGGTCTGTCCTGCCGGTGGGACAGAACATACCCAGGGATGGTGATGGAGTCTGGGACATTGGCTCTACCCCATTTAGACACTTATTTTCCAACGAGTATGTGGCCTCCTTATTCTTCCTACCAAAATGTATTGAAATTCATTTAGCAATTACACACCCATTCTGTTAGGTTACTAATGTCTTCCTGTATTTTGTTGCAGTCCCTGGGTTAAGTACACCTCCCACATTTGATGCCATCTGCAAATTTTGAAATTATACTTCAAATTCCCGAGTCCAAATCGTTCATGTAAATGGTGAACAACAGTGGTCCCAGCACCGATCCCCGTGGAACATCACTTCCCATAATTTGCCAATTTGAGTAATTACCCTTAACCCCTACTCTGTTTTGTGTTTTGTAACCAGCTTGCTGCCCATTCTGCTCCTTGTCCCCTGACTCCACGTGTTCTGACCGCAGTCATGAGTCTACTATGCGGAACTTTATCTAAGCCCTTTTGGAAATCCAAATAGATTACATCCACTACATTACCCTGATCGAGGTCTTGGTTACACCCTCAAAGAGTTCAGTAAGGTTGGAATCCGTGCTGACCATGCTTTATTACACTTTTAGTTTCTAGATGTTTTTCTATTACCCTGGACTTTTCTATCTCCCTTTTTATATATTCACACTAGCTGTCCACCAGTCCTCTGGCATGATTCCCTTTTCTAATAAACTTATATATATGTAATATATTGAGTGGCTAGATATGGGCTTCACTCTGCAATTAACCCCTTCCTGTTGTCACGGCACTGACACCCGCTGGGGCCTTGGTCCCACGGACAGTGGCCGCCCTCCTGTACCTTGTCCCAGCAGCTTTCTACGTGTTTGAGCCTCCGCTGGATGTCTCGACCGACGATTGAACCAATCGGGTCTGTCGTTGCAGGACATTATTAATTCCTCACCAGCAACACTGCGCTCTGCTCCAATCCAGCTCATAGTACTTCCTTAGGAGCCGGCCTGAGTTGGGTCAGAATCGAGGAACAGAAGAACAGTTGGAGGCCATTCAGTCCCTCGAGTCTGTTCCACCTTTCAATTGGACGATGACTGATCTGTGCTGCAGGGTCGGTCGGACTTAGTATGTGTCACACGTGCACCGTTTGCTGCCATTATCGTATTGACACTCATACAGTGGGCGTGACTCACTGACCGACCGACTGTATTCCCGGCCACCCATCCCAATCAACCCAACCTTATCAGGACTGGTCCTGGATCACACAGCCATTGTTAACAGGCTCAGTGAGAAGCCGGTATCAGAAGAGACTTTCTCGCTGTAAAAGTGTTTCACTGCACATAAACCTCTCTCCCGCATATAAAGAGGAACATTCATTTAGAAAACCGATACTCACTGCCCATTGTCAATCGTCGTGTTTTGGGACAGATTCTGAGCTGCAATCCTCATTAGAAGCTGGAAGATAAACACAAAGCCCTTAGCGACATGGACAGATCCCGGTCATGCCCCACACACAGGCTATTATAGAACACGGTAACAGAGGAATGGAGAGTGAACTGTGGAGCTTGCATCATCCATTGCAGGTCAGGGGCTAAGCTACACGCATACACAATGACACTGCAGTGATGTTTATAAAGACACACCCTTTCAGGGCAGCAACTGTGCAGTCTGTCAGAGAAGAACTTCCATCAGCATCGGGCAGTGACACAGTTATCCAGAGATCACTGAGACAGACAGCATCACAACCTTTAACCTCCCCACCGAGCTAGGCCAATATCACTCGCATGCTGATGAATTTTAAACCTGAAATCATCAAAACACAGGACACCAAAAATTAAAGAACATGAAAACTGCTCCATTCAAAGATTTTAATCAGTTCCTACTCCAGTATGACCTCTGACCCTAAATGTCATGGATCCTATTGATCCCTAACCCAAATAGTCATGGATAACACTGACCCTTGACAGCCATGGATCTCGCTGACCCTTGACCCCAGATGGCCATGGATCTGCTGACCCTTGACCACAGATGTCCATGAATCAGCTGACCCTTGACCCCAGATGTCCATGGATCAGCTGACCCTTGACCCCAGATGTCCATGGATCAGCTGACCCTTGACCCCAGATGCCCATGGATCTGCTGACCCTTGACCCCAGCTGCCTATGGATGTGCTGACCCTTGACCCCAGATGTCCATGGAAACATAGAAATTTACAGCGCAGAAGGAGGTCATTTCAGCCCATCGTGTCCCGCCGGCCGACAAAGAGTCTCAAGGCCCTCGGTCAGCAGCCCTGAAGGTTACATATAAACGTATGAACAATGAAGGAAAGGCAAAGAGCACCCAGCCCAACCAGTCCGCCTCACACAACTGCGACACCTCTTACACTGAAACATTCTACACTCCACCCCAACCGGAGCCATGTGATCTCCTGGGAGAGGCAAAAACCAGATAAAAACCCAGGCCAATTTAGGGAAAAAAATCTGGGAAAATTCCTCTCCGACCTATCCAGGCGATCGAAACTAGTCCAGGAGATCACCCTGGCCGTATTTGATTCCCTGTAGCACTTACCATCATAACTGCGCCGGCCAACCAAAGGTTATCCAGTCTAATCCCAATTACCAGCTCTAGGTCCATAACCCTGCAGGTTACTGCACTTTAAGCGCCCATCCAACCATCTCTTAAAAGTGGTGAGGGTTTCTGCATCCACCACTCTTCCAGGCAGCAAGTTCCAGATCCCCTCTGCGTAAAGAAGCCCCTCTCAAATCCCCTCTAAACCTTCCACCAACCACCTTAAAACTATGCCCCCTCGTAATAGACCTCTCCACCAATGGAAATAGGCCCTTACTATCCACTATGTCCCAAGCCCCTCAATATTTTGTACACCTCAATGAGGTCTCCTCTCAATCTCCTCTGTTCCAATGAGAACAAACCCAGCCTATCCAATCTGTCCTCATAACTAAGATTCTTCATTCCAGGCAGCATCTCCTCTGCACCCTCTCTAGTCCTTCACGTCCTTCCTATAATACAACGACCAGAACTGTACGCAGTACTCCAGCTGTGGCCAAACCAAAGTATTATACAATTTAAGCATAACCTCCCTGCTCTTATATTCTATGCCTCACCAAGCATTCCGTATGCCTTCTTAACCACCTTATCTGCTACTTTCAGGGTTCTGTGGACAAGAACTCCAAGGTCCCTTTGTTCATCTCCACTATTAAGTGGCCTACTGCTTAATGTGTGTACCCTTTCCTTATTAGCCCGCCCAAAGTGCATTACCTCACACTTCTCCGAATTAAATTCCATTTGCCACTGCTCTGCCCACCTGACCATTAGATTGATATCCTCCTGCAGCCCATGACTTTCCTCTTCATTAACTGTACAGCCAATTTTAGTTTCATCTGCAAACTTCTTAATCATACACCCTATATTCAAATCTAAATCATTGATATATACCACAAAAAGCAAGGGACCCAGTACTGAGCCCTGCGGAACCCCACTGGAAACATCCTCCCAGTCACAAAAACATCCATCAACCATTACCCTTTGCTTCCTTCCTCTAAACCAATTTGGATCCAACTTGCCACTTTGCCCTGGATCCCATGGGCTTTAATCTTCGTGACCAGTCTGCCATGTGAGACCTTATCAAAAGCTTTGCGAAAATCCATATACACTACATGGTACGCACTACCCTCATCGACCCTCCTGGTTACCTCCTCGAAAAATTCAATCAGGTTAGTCAAACACAATCTTCCCTTAACAAATCCGTGCTGACTGTCCCTAATTAATCCTTGCCTTTCCAAATGTAGATTTATCCTGTCTTTCAGGACTTTTTCCAATAATTTTCCCACCACTGAGGTTAGGCTGACAGGCCTGTAATTACTTGGGCTATCCCTTTCTCCCTTCTTAAACAAGGGTACTACATTAGCAGTCCTCCAATCCTCCGGCACTATGCCCAGATCCAAAAAGGACCGGAAAATGATGGTCAAGGCCTCTGCTATTTCCTCTTTCACTTCGCTCAACAGACTGGGATGCATTTCATCCGGGCCTGAGACTTATCTCCTTTCAAAGCTGCTAAACCCCTTAATACTTCCTCTCTCACTATGTTTATTTCATCCAGAATATCACACTCCTCCTCGATAGCAGTATCTGCACTGCCCCTTTCCTTTGTGAAAACAGATGTAAAGTATTCACTGAGGACCATACCAACATCTTCAGCCTCCACACACAGATTACCCTAATGGTCTCTAATAGGCCCTACCCTTTCTTTAGTTACCCTCTGACTTATAGAACATCTTTTCCTTAATTTTACTCATCAAGAATTTTTCATGCTCTCTCCTGGCATTCCTAATATCCCTTTTAATTTTACCTCTTAACTTTCTTTATTCCTCTAAAGATTCTACAGTATTTAGCCGTCGGTATATGACATATTCTTCCCTTTTTTTCTTTATCCTCCCCGTAAGTCCCTAGACATCCAGGGGGCTCTAGAATTGTTATTCCCACCCTTTTTCTTTAAGGGCACATGTTTGGCCTGAGCCTTCCGGATCTCCTCCTTCAATGCCTCCCACTGTTCCGACACTGATTTACCCCTGAAGTAGCTGTTTCCAGTCCACTGTGGCCAAATCACTTCTCAACTTAGCGAAGTTAGTGTTTCTCAAATTTGGGACTTTTATTCCAGGTCTATCTTTGTCCTTATCCATAACTACCTTGAATCTGACTGAATTATGGTCACTGGCACCCATATGGCCTCATTTGAGGATCCATCTAACATATCACCCCTCCTCACTGCTGTAATAGTTTCTTTAATCAGTACTGCAATACCCCCACCCCTCTAAAAATCTTGTATAAAAATCCTGTAGCCAGGAATATTGATCTGCCAAACCTGCCCCTCTTTCAGCCATGTCTCTGTAATGGCTATAATGTCATACTTCCAAGTATCTACCTGTGCTCTTAGCTCATCCGCCTTATTCGTTATACTTCTTGCATTAAAGTATATACCAATTAGCACATGAAGACCTCCTTGCTTACTGCATACTAAGCCCTGTTTCCTCTAACTTACAGATTTGCTTTCTAGGTTCTTGCTTTCCAATTTCAGCTTTACTTGCTTCCCTATTGAATTTGTTCTCAGGTTTCCATCCCCCTGCCAAGCTAGTTTAAACTCTCCCCAACAGCACGAGCAAAACTCCCCACGGGGATATTGGTCCCGGCGCTGTTGAGGTGTAACCCGTCTGGTTTGTACAGGTCCCATCTCCCCCAGAAGCGGTCCCAATGCCTCAGGAATTTAAAGCCCTCCCGCCTGCACCAGCTCTCCAGCCACGTGTTCATCCTCTCTCTCCTTCTATTCTTATACTCATTAGCACGTGGCACCGGTAGTAACCCGGAGATTACAACCTTTGAGGTCTTACTCTTTAATTTTCTTCCTAACTCCCTGAATTCTGCCTGTAGGACCTCATCCCTCTTTTTATCTATGTCGTTGGTACCGATATGGACCACGACCGTTAGCTGCTTACCCTCCCCCCCCAGAATGCCCTGCGTCCACTCTGTGACATCCTTGACCCATGCACCAGGGAGGCAACGAAACCATCCTGGAGTCATGTCAATGGCCGCAGAAACGCCTGTCTGTTCCCTGAACTATAGACTCCCCTATTACTGGAGCTCTTTTATTTTTTGTCCCTCCCCAGATGGCCATGGATCCACTGACCCTTGACCCCAGATGGCCGTGGATGCGCTGACCCTTGACCTTTACCTGCAGAGAGTCCTTGAGCTGTGGGATGAGGAGTTTGAATTTGGCCACAGGGTCATCCTGCTGCTGGGCCTGTTGCTGCTGCTGGGCGAGCGCCGGCTGCGCGGCCTGGGCCTGAGCGGCGGCCAGCTGCTGGGCCTGAGCGAGTTGCTGCGCGGCCTGGGCCTGCGCCGCCGCCAACTGCTGCTGCTGGTTGAGCGGCGCCGCCATCTTGCCCCGCTCTCAGGTCTGGGCCCACCCCCCCCGCTCATTGGGTAGACAGAGACATGACGTCACGGAGCCCTTTGGCTATTAGTCGGCAGCTATGTCAATCAGGCCGGACTGCCCGCGGGACTGGGCATGCGCACCTCGCCTCGCAAGGACTGGGCCACCATCTTTGATATTGGCAAAAGCAGGAACAAAACAAAATGCTGCACTCGCCGCGGGTCCGGCCGGCAGCAGGTGGGGGAGGAACAGTCACAGCTCCAGCAGGGGCAGTGAGAGGGGGTAGGGGCAGTGAGAGGGGGTAGGGGCAGTGAGAGGGGGCAGGGGCAGGGAGAGGGGGCAGGCAGGAGAGATTAGAGACAAGAAGATGGCAATGTGACAAGTAAAGCAAAAAAGACAAGTCTGTAAATGGCCAAGTATCAACAGCTGGCGTGTCAACAAAATGGGAGCAGAGGTTGAAGGCCTGTCAACCAGGGTGGGGTCCTCGGGTCAGGGTGGGGTCCTCGGGTCAGGGTGGGGTCCTCGGGTCAGGGTGGGGTCCTCGGGTCAGGGTGGGGTCCTCGGGTCAGGGTGGGGTCCTCGGGTCAGGGGGATCCTCGGGGAGGAGGGCGGGAGACCCTTGGGTGAGGAAAAAGGAAACACTGGTATGGAAGGTGGCATCAATTTCAGACCATAATCTCTGCTATTTTTTTACCTGATGATGATTCTGCCATTCCTGTTTCCCTCTTCGAGACTCACCTTTTGTTTCTTGTCCCATTACCATCCCCTTTTGCTTTGCACTACCTTTTGTCATTTAATTACTCTTGCCTGCCACCCTATCGCTGACACCGCTTTTGTCCTTTCTCCCCTCCCTAAAATCTGTTACATCGTAAACTTTTTCCAGTTCTGACAAAAGGTCATCAATCTGAAGCGTAAACTGTTTCTCTCTTCACCAATGTTGCCTGACCTGCTGAGTATTTCTTGCATTTTCTATCTCCAGCATATGCAGTATTTTGATTTGGATTTTTGGGGGGGCGGGAATGTTGGTATTAAAAGATCAGAACAAGTCTGAATGCTTCTTCTCACACCCTCTGTGACTGTCACTGCTGTGTAGCATTTCCCATACAATCCCCCACTTTGGGTCTGCCATCCCATCATGGACAACCTACAGAACCAGCAAGAGCTGGCAACCAGTGACAGGAAAGCTCGCGCTCGCCTTGGTCGTGAGCGAACAGCAGTTTTGGCCCCAAGTGCTCCAAATCTTCAGATTCCCAGACGTTTAAACTCGGCCCACAAATTCGGGTTGCCAATCCTCCAGGATCGCCCTAGAGTCTGCAGGAATTAAATATTAATCTCCAGGAAACCGTTGCGAGCAACTCAGAAGAACCATCAGGGCATTAATTATCTTTGAATACTTATTAGTTATAAAATGACTGAATTCTGGACGCTCCAGGAGACTGACAATTGCTCCTTGCATTTTCCAAATGGCCATTGTATGTATTGTTCGCCCAATAGATAGTCGTCAGTTAATGAATTATACTCGGTAAATACTTACACATTCCTGCAAACAAATCTTATTAAAAATGGTTTTTAATGTTCATAAAATCAGCAACAGTGAGGAGAATGTATTTGTTAGTTAGCTGCTAGCTTTCTCTTGGAGATGGCTGTATCCATGCTTATATTGAACAATGAAGATGCATTAAATAGCGGAAACATCGGGGCTATGCAGGGGGAAGATAAGCAAAGACTTCCAAACACGGCCCGATCTTGTGATAAGATAACCTGAAAGAGCAGGAATGGCTTGTATTTGAAGTCACATGAAGCATGATCTTGGCCTTTGTGTGCAGAGGTCAGGTGTGCTACAGGTAACCAGTATGCGGAATATATGAAGGCGCTGCACTCCCAGCATGCTCAGTCACATTCACAGCACCATGACATGAAATGGTTAATGTGGTTCAGGACTGATTTGAACTTTTTAAAATCAAAGCATTGGCACATGCTCCATTGAGAAAGCAACATTTTACATGCATTGAAACAACCGGGACAGGGTTAAACACAGATAGCCTTCAGAAGGATGGAAACTGAAGAGGGACATCCAATTTCAAATTCCAAAATTCAGGATTGGGTTTTCAGAGTTAACATCAACTAGAGACAAATACTCAGGCCAGAATTATTTACAAGATGGATGATGGATAGCTGGGAAAAGAGAGCTAAAAGATCTTTTAAACCCTGTGGATGATTTCTTGATATATGGCAGTGTTTGGGAGGGGAAAAACTTTGTTTTAACTGTTACTTTCAGTACAACGCAATATGATTTTCCTTCTCTGTATCATGTGCAATATTAACCAAGTGAAACTTGGAATTAATGGTTGGAGATACGTATGTGATGCTCAAGATGAGGTGTAGATCTTAGGAACATGCCATGACAGATCTTAGGGTAGCAAAAGAGCATTTGTCCCTGAGAGGCTGAGACAGATGAAATTATAATGGGAAATAAGGAAATGGCAAAGACTTTAAAGAAATATTTTGTACATGTCTTCACAGTAAAAGACACAAAAAGCATACCAAAAATAGCGGGGAACCAAGTGGCTGTTGAGAGTGAGGAACTTAAAGTAATTAATCGCAGAAGAGAAAAAGTACTTGAGAAGCCGACAAATCCCCTGGACCTGACGGCCCTACATCCGAGGGTTCTAAACGAGGTATCTGCAGAGATAGTGGATGCATTGGTTGTGATCTTGGAAAATTCCCTAGAATGTAGAATGATCCCAGCAGATTGGATAGTAGCAAATATAACTCTGCTATTCATGAAAAGAAAATCATGCTTGACAAATCTTCTGGAATTTTTTGAGGATGTTTCCAGTAGAGTGGACAAGGGAGAACCAGTTGATGTGGTGTATTTGGACTTTCAGAAGGCTTTCGACAAGGTCCCACATGAGATTAATGTGCACAGTTAAAGCACATGGGATTGGGGGTAGTGTGCTGATGTGGATTGAGAACTGGTTGTCAGACAGGAAGCAAAGAGTAGGAGTAAATGGATACTTTTCAGAATGGCAGGCAGTGACTAGTGGGGTACCGCAAGGTTCTGTGCTGGGGCCCCAGCTGTTTACATTGAACATTAATGATTTAGACGAGGGGATTAAATGTAGTATCTCCAAATTTGCGGATGACACTAAGTTGGGTGGCAGTGTGAGCTGCGAGGAGGATGCTATGAGGCTGCAGAGTGATTTAGATAGGTTAGTTGAGTGGGCAAATGCATGGCAGATGAAGTATAATGTGGATAAATGTGAGGTTATCCACTTTGGTGGTAAAAACAGAGCGACAGACCATTATCTGAATGGTGACAGATTAGGAAAAGGGGAGGTGCAACGAGACCTGGGTGTCATGGTACATCAGTCATTGAAGGTTGGCATGCAGGTACAGCAGGCGGTTAAGAAAGCAAATGGCATGTTGGCCTTCATAGCGAGGGGATTTGAGTACAGGGGCAGGGAGGTGTTACTACAGTTGTACAGGGCCTTGGTGAGGCCACACCTGGAGTATTGTGTACAGTTTTAGTCTCCTAACTTGAGGAAGGACGTTCTTGCTATTGAGGGAGTGCAGCGAAGGTTCACCAGACTGATTCCCGTGATGGCGGGACTGACATATCAAGAAAGACTGGATCAACTGGGCTTGTATTCATTGGAGTTCAGAAAAATGAGAGGGGATCTCATAGAAACGTTTAAAATTCTGACGGGTTTAGACAGGTTAGATGCAGGAAGAATATTCCCAATGTTGGGGAAGTCCAGAACCAAGGGTCACAGTCTAAGGATAAGGGGTAAGCCATTTAGGACCGAGATGAGGAGAAACTTCTTCACCCAGAGAGTGGTGAACCTGTGGAATTCTCTACCACAGAAAGTTGTTGAGGCCAATTCACTAAATATATTCAAAAAGGAGTTAGATGTAGTCCTTACTACTAGGGGGATCAAGGGGTATGGTGAGAAAGCAGGAATGGAGAACTGAAATTGCATGTTCAGCCATGAAATTGAATGGCGATGCAGGCTCGAAGGGCCGAATGGCCTACTTCTGCACCTATTTTCTATGTTTCTATGCCCGAGATAGCACAAAGGGGAGACTGTTAGAAATTGTGATCGTCAGATAGCAAATAAATCCACTCGTTTCTATTTAAGGTTAAGCTTAGAATTAAAAACTGCAAATGTAATTATCAGTGACTGCACAGATGACAGCGCGACTTGCTTCCTAGGCCTGGCTGCACATACTTTACATTTAGAAATTAAGATATCCGCAACTAATGATAATACATTCTATGCCTTGCTAACCCTAAACACCTGCCTGTTAATCCTGGCACCACAGACATCAAACATAAAGCTTTGAGTTGAGAAAGCCTGGAACATCTCAATAGAGCCTGGTACATGTTAGTGCGGTGAATTGTGAGGGGTTATGGAGCGATAAACTGTACAAATGGAGTGCGTTATCTGCCATAGGCTGGAAATAATGAGGAGGTCGAGCTCAAATATCTGTAAATTGTATTCTTCTGCGGCCAAGTACGCCTGGTTGTTTAACCCTAAATAAACCTCCAAGTATTGGACTCTGTGTCTTGAACTCATTCTTGCCCCGTATGTACAAAAATACATTCCCAACATCACCTTCAGGAACTGTACCTCAGACAGCGTCAGAACCTTCAGCAACTGTACCCCAGAGTCAGAACCTTCAGAAACTGTACCCCAGGGAGAGTCAGCCTCTTCAGGAACTGTACCCCAGGGAGTCAGCCCCTTCAGGAACTGTACCCCAGGGAGTCAGCCCCTTCAGGAACTGTACCCCAAGGAGAGTCAGCACCTCCAGGAACTGTACCCCAGGGAGGGTCAGAACCTTCAGGAATTGTACCCCAGAGAGTCAGAACCTTCACGAACTGTACCCCAGGGAGTCAGCACCTTCAGGGACTGTACCCTGGGGAGAGTCAGCACTTTCTAGAACTGTACCGCAGGGAGAGTCAGCACCTTCAGGGACTGTACCCCAGAGTCAGCACCTTCAGGAACTGTACCCCAGGGAGAGTCAGCCCCTCAGGAACTGTACACCCCAGGGAGAGTCAGCACCTTCAGCAACTGTACCCCAGAGTCAGCACCTTCAGGGACTGTACCCCAGAGTCAGCACCTTCAGGGACTGTACCCCAGGTAGTGTCAGCACCTTCAGGGACTGTACCCCAGGTAATGTCAGCACCTTCAGGGACTGTACCCCAGGTAATGTCAGCACCTTCAGGGACTGTACCCCAGGTAATGTCAGCACCTTCAGGGACTGTACCCCAGGTAATGTCAGCACCTTCAGGGACTGTACCCCAGGTAATGTCAGCACCTTCAGGGACTGTACCCCAGGTAGTGTCAGCACCTTCAGGGACTGTACCCCAGGTAGTGTCAGCACCTTCAGGGACTGTACCCCAGGTAGTGTCAGCACCTTCAGGGACTGTACCCCAGGTAATGTCAGCACCTTCAGGGACTGTACCCCAGGTAGTGTCAGCACCTTCAGGGACTGTACCCCAGGTAATGTCAGCACCTTCAGGGACTGTACCCCAGGGAGAGACAGCACCTTCTGGAGAGTAGTAGTGAAAAGTGGGGGAGAAACCGCAGCTTTGAGCCAGTTGCAGATCTCGCAAGGACAGCTTGCAACGAATTGAAGATTAATCCTGTAAAGGTGAGAAATACTTATTTCATTGAGCGTAGGGTGAGCTGTGTTGAAGGTGCCAGGAGCGGGCAGTACGTGTGAAGTTTGCACAACGACAGAGCTCACAGAGCTGCTGAGAAGAAACGGTGCCACAGTTCTCACAATAAAACACATGAACAGTTGACAAAATAAAAAGCTGGAGTAAAAGAAAGTAAGTTGAGGAGAGATTTTGTGATGCTTTATTTCTGTATGGCTAAGGATGAGCTGCATTTGAATGTTGGGTGATGGGCATAGAGTACACGCTGCCTCGGCGCGCACTGTACTTCCTTAAGCTGTAACAAATAGAATCAGTAAAACTTTACATCCACTGCCCCTCCCCTGAATCCTATGGAATGACTGAATAACACTAACTTACCAACTACATTAGCAGTGTATGTACATATCAGCACGCTAAACTATAGAACCTTGTCGTAGGAATATATCTCACTGTGAAAATCAGGGCGCTTCAAACACAACCCAAGTCAGAAACATGGAAAAATATTTTGTACATAATTATTCACTGTGAAACTTGCAATAACGAATCTCAAGTGATGAAAAGATTCAAGGTCATACATGAAAAAAAGTCTTTTAAGAAAGTTTTTTTCCTCTTCTGCTCCATTGGAAAACTGCACCATTTTAAATGGGATCAAGGATACGATATACAGTGTAACATGCAAAAACAATGCACTGCATTAACTGCACGCCAACCCGTCCATAAAAACAAAACTTGCTTCTTATACCGAGGATAAACGCCACCTCCTTAAACTAGTACAGACAATTCTCAAAATAAAAGGAATTTTAAAAATGTTTTCGTTCCTTTTCTTTTTCTTAAAAAAAACCTTTTACCAAGCCAAAGACAACCACACGTTTCTGGGGGCCCCAGCATCACAGACTGGAGCAGAGGAGAGTTCGAAGAACAAAGAACCAGAGGCCATTCAGGTTCGCCAATAACATCAGCTGGCAGCTCGGCTTCCTGTGTTGACAAACGGGAAGGTAGCAGCCACTGAGAGCAGGTGGAAGCAGCTGTCAGAGCCGCCTTTAAATGTAGCCACCGGCTGCTGTCTGTCCACTGCCATCGTCCACTCTGGAGGGAAATTGGAAACCTAACTCATAATAATCCTTCAATTTGATCTTAAACGTGAGGCTGACAAGCACTTGATTCGGAGTCTAGTTCAGGAGCTCTACTTCATGCGTACTGAAGGTTCAAGTATAACAGGGACTACAGTCTCTCACGTTGCATTAATCCTCGATGACAATCGGTTCTTCATTCATGGGCTGCCTGGGCTGCTGCGATGCAGAGGATGTGCGTCCTTGCCGGATGAGAATCTGTCTGTAGGGCTGGCGTGCAGCTCGCTTCATATCTACCGGGCCCAGCATCTTACGCACTTTCCTAGTTTCAAGAAGAAGAAGACACTAATTAAATCTGTGAATGGTACAACATCAATACTAACCAAGACAACGCAGCAGGTTCAGTCAGGCTTCAATCACACAGCCCAGAGTCCCGAGCCTCTGTTTCCTCACTTCATGCCTGAACTTACCATTTCCCAGTCTGTATCGACATCCCCTTATCCCACGCACACAACCCTCACCGTCCCACGCACACAACCCTCACCGTCCCACGCACACAACCCTCACTAAACAATGCCCCCAGATCGCTGACTTTCCAACCAGCAGGAATAGACTTTCCCCATTTACCGTCAAAACTGCATCATTTTAAAACGCTCCATGAAATCTCCTCTTAGCCTTTTATTCCACCACAAGTATGAACACAGAATCCTCACTGTGTCCCACTGATAACTATAGTTTCCTATCCCTGGTCTGCTCCTGGTGAATCGACACTGTAAGCTCTCTATGGCTTTAATGTCCTTTCTATATTGGACCGCCGAAAGCTGTAGACTAACTGACTGGGAAGCGATGTTCCATGGGGTTCGGTGCTGGGACTACTGTTCTTCACGATTGACATAATCAGAAGCATAATTTCAAAATTTGCAGATGACACCAAATTAGAGGATACAGAGGGGGACTGTGACAAAATACAGGATGATGTTAATAAAACTAGCACAAAATGCATATAAATTGAAAATGAATTTAAATATAGTCAATGGTGAGGTGGTGCAGTTTGGTAAGAGAACTAAGAAGGCCACCTACTCCTTGGAAAGTAGCAGTGTCAATGGAGCAGAGGCCCCAAAGCTTCTAGGGAACATCCAATGACGGACCAATGAAGCACTCTGGTCCATCCAACCTTTGCACACAATTGTGGTACACACTCCCCACCCACCCAAACACGTCACCTCCTGGGAGAGGCAGAACAACAGATTAAAAACCCAGGCCAATTTGGGGGGGAAATAATCTGGGAAATTCCACTCCGACTCAATCCCGATACACGATAGTCACTAATAAATCCAGGAGAAGCTTCTTTACCGAGCTAGTGCTGAGAATGTGGAGCACACTCCCACAGGGAGGAATTGAGGCAAATAGCAGAGAAGCATTCAAGGGGAAGCTAAATAAGTAGACGAGGGAGAAAGGAATCGAAGGATATGGTGATGGGGTGAGATGAAGAGGCTGATGTGGAGAGGAACAGTGGCACGGACCTGCTGGCCGAATGGCCTGTTTCTGTGCTGTTGTTTCCATGCAAAAATTGATGATAATTTCTTTACTCTGCTGCTTTTTGCACATACTTAGAAAACACAAGACACTTTCGACTGTTTGTTTGAATTTACCTTTTTGCACTTTCAAGAAATTACTGTTGTTATTTAAAGCCCACGGTTGATCTCCAGAACCTTTCCATTTTATACTGCCAATCAGTGCCCACTCAGCTCCCTCACACCACTTTCAGTCTGCCTGAGGTTGCAAACCCTCCGACTTTTCCTCAGCAAAGGCCTGAGCTCCATCCCCTTATGCCCCCACCTCAATGAATTTCGAACGGCGCGATGCTGAGCTCTTTTTCCCCGCCTTCGCCTCTGTGCCCACTTCTTCGGCCAGGGGTCTTCCTTCTGCACAGCTGACCCTTTCTCCCGTGTTCAGAATTCTCACTCTACCTGGACCCCTCCCTCTGGCCTCTTACCCTCTCTAGATCTGTTCATTGCAAACAGTTTCAATGTCTCTGCTCCCCTCACTCACTCCAACCTCCTTCCCTCTGAACTTGCAGCACTCCGCTCGCTCAGATCCAACCCCAACCTTGTCATCAAACCTGCTGACGAGGGTGGTGCTGTTGTTGTTTGGCGAACTGACCTCTACCTTGCAGAGACTGATCACCAACTCTCTGACACCTCCTCCTACCCCCCCCCGGACCATGACCCCATGACTGAACATTAAGCCATCATTTTTCAGACAGTCACTGACCTCATCTCCTCTGGAGATCTTCCCTCCACAGCCATCAGCCTCATAGTTCCCCAACCCCGCACAGCTTGCTTCTACCTCCTTCCCAAGATCCACAAACAGGACTGCCCCGGTAGACCCATCGTTTCAGCCTGTTCCTGCCCCACTGAACATATTTCTTCCTATCTTAACTCTATTTTTTCTCCCCTTGTCCAGTATCTTCCCACCTGCATCCGCGACTCCTCCGACGCCCTCTGTCACTTTAACAGCCCCAACCGTCTCCTTTTCACCATGAACATCCAATCCCTCGACACTTCCATCCCCCACCAGGACGGCCTGAGGGCGCTCCGCTTCATCCTCGAGCAGAGGCCCAACCAATCCCCATCCCCCACCCTCCTCTGCCTGGCTGAACTTGTTCTCACATTGAACAACTTCTCCTTTAACTCCACTCACTTCTTCTAAATTAAGGTGTTGCTATGGAAACCCGCAGGGGTCCGAGCTATGTCTGCCTTTTCGTGGGATATGTGGAACGTTCTTTGTTCCAGTCCTACTCGGGTCCCCTCCCTCACCTCTTTTTCCGGTACATTGATGACAGGCAGCTATTAACGAATCTGATATAATTGGGATTACGGAGACATGGCTCCAGGGTGACCAAGGCTGAGAACTCAACATCCAGGGGTATTCAACATTCAGGAAGGATAGACAGAAAGGAAAAGGAGGTGGGGTGGCGTTGCTGGTTAAAGAGGAATAAAGAGGAGATTTGGAAAGCAGTGACAGGATCGGTCCAAGTCAGCATGGATTTATGAAGGGAAATCATGCTTGACAAATCTTCTCGAATTTTTTGAGGATGTAACTAGTAGAGTGGACAAGGGAGAACCAGTGGATGTGGTGTATTTGGACTTTCAAAAGGCTTTTGACAAGGTCCCACACAAGAGATTGGAGTGCAAAATTAAAGCACATGGTATTGGGGTAATGTACTGACGTGGATAGAGAACTGGTTGGCAGATAGGAAGCAGAGAGTCGGTATAAACGGGTACTTTTCAGAATGGCAGGCAGTGACTAGTGGAGTGCCGCAGGGCTCAGTGCTGGGACCCCAGCTCTTTACAATGTACATTAATGATTTAGATGAAGAAATTGAGTGTAATATCTCCAAGTTTGCAGATGATACTAAACTGGGTGGCGGTGTGAGCTGTGAGGAGGACGCTAAGAGACTGCAGGGTGACTTGGACAGGTTAGGTGACTGGGCAAATATGCATGGCAGATGCAGTATAATGTGGATAAAGGTGAGGTTATCCACTTTGGGGGCAAAAACAGGAAGGCAGAATATTATCTGAATGGCGGCAGATTAGGAAAAGGGGAGGTGCAACGAGACCTGGGTGTCATGGTTCATCAGTCATTAAAAGTTGGCATGCAGTTACAGCAGGCAATGAAGAAGGCAAATAATATGTTGGCCTTCATAGCTAGGGGTATTGAGTATAGGAGCAGGGAGGTCTTACTGCAGCTGTACAGGGCCTTGGTGAGGCCTCACGTGGAATATTATGTTCAGTTTTGGTCTACTAATCTGAGGAAGGACATTCTTGCAGCGAAGGTTCACCAGACTGATTCCCGGGATGGCTGGACTGACATATGAGGAGAGGCTGGATCGACTGGGCCTTTATACACTGGAGTTTAGAAGGATGAGAGGGGATCTCATTGAAACATATAAGATTTTGATGGGACTGGACAGGTTAGATGCAGGAAGAATGTTCCCGATGTTGGGGAAGTCCAGAACCAGGAGTCACAGTCTAAGGATAAGGGGTAGGCCATTTAGGACTGAGATGAGGAGAAACTTCTTCACTCAAGAGAGTTGTTAACCTGTGGAATTCCCTACCACAGAGTTGTAGATGCCAGTTCATTGGATATATTCAAGAGGGAGTTAGATATGGCCCTTACGGCTAAAGGGATCAAGGGGTATGGAGAGAGAGCAGGAAAGGAGTACTGAGGGAATGATCAGCCATGATCTTATTGAATGGTGGTGCAGGCTCGAAGGGCCGAATGGCCTGCCCCTGCACCTATTTTCTATGTTTCTATGTATCGGTGCTGTTTCCTGCTCTCGCCCTGAACTTGAAAATTCATTCACTTTGCATCCAATTTCCACCCTTCCCCCACCTTCACATGGTCCATCTCCGATTCGTCCCTTCCTTTCCTCGACTTCTCCGTCTCCATCTCTGGGGTAGGATTTCAACCAGATTCCACTATAAGCCCACTGACTCCCACAGCTACCTGGCCTACACTTCCTCCCAGCCCGCTTCCTGTAAGGACTCCATTCCATTCTCCCAGTTTCTCTGTCTCCGTCGCATCTGCTCTGACGATGCCACCTTCCACACTAGTGTCTCTGACATGTCTTCCTTTTTCCTCAACCGAGGATTCCCCTCCGCCGTGGTTAACATGGCCCTCGCCCGTGTCCGTTCTATTTCCCGCACCTCTGCTCTCAGCCCTTCCCCTCCCTCTCAGAACCATGACAGGATTCCCCTTGTCCTCACCTTTCACCCCACCAGCCTCCACGTTCCATGGATCATCCTCCGCCATTTCCGCCACCTCCAGCGTGATCCCACCACCAATCACATCTTCCCCTCCCCCCTCAGCGTTCCACAGGGACCGCTCCTTTCCCAACACCCTGGTCCATTCCGCAGTTACCCCCAGCACCCCCTCCCCTTCCCACGGCATCTTCCCGTGCAAGCGCTGGAGATGCAACACCTGCCCTTTTACCCCCTCCCTTCCCACTGTCCAGGGCCCCAAACACTCCTTCCCGGTGAAACAGCGATTTACTTGTACTGCTTTCAATGTAGTATTCTGTATTCGCTGCTCACGATGCGGTCTCTACACTGGGGAGACCAAGCGTAGATTGGGTGACCGCTTTGCGGAACACCTCTGTTCAGTCTGCAAGCGTGACCCTGAGCATCGAGTTCAGCAATTCCAGAGCGTAATCGCTGCCAATCTTTGGTTCCCTTTCACCTCCTCCCCACCGCCCCCCACCAAGCCGATTTATTTTTTCCTTGTCGCTAATGGCAATTGGTCATTATCCTGCCATTCACACCCTATCTTGACTAATGTTTCTCTAGCTCCCGTCATTACCACTTCAATTCAGCCCATCATCCCTTGTTCTTCTCTAATCTCTCCTGCATTCCACCCGATCACAGACCTTCCCTTTTGTTCTTTCTTCCCCTCCCCTTTCAGTGCGTGTTCAGAATCTGTTCTTTCGTAACACTCTCCAGTTCTGACGACGGGTGATCGACCCGAAACGTTAACTCTGCTTCCTCTCCACAGATGCCGCCTGACCCGTTGAGATTTCCAGCATTTTGTTTTTACTCCTCCGTGTGTTGTCAGCAGGTTTTGAGATTATGCGTCTGATGTCCAAACCCACATGTTCACTACAGTGAACAAGAGAACGAGAAATGATAGGAGAAACTATAGTGCACTTGTGTTAAGCGTGGAGCTGATAGTCACCCCATGGTTTCAGCACAAAGTGTGCTCGTGCTCAATCACACCCACTGACTAAATTGCTTTTAACAAATTTATCAGGAAACTAACTAACAACGTGCGATGTGCGAATGGGAGCAGGAAGTGGAAATTGCAGCTTACGTTACAACAGCTGACACAAATAGTTACAGGAGGAGCAGCACCAAGCTGAGCCGGCCTGCTGTGACCCGCGAAGCTCCTCTCTGGCTGCCTGTAAAATTGGCGAATACAGTAATTACCGAGTCTCGTCTGTCGCTATAAAAAGAACATCATCAGGTGCATCGATCCAGTTCATTCTCCTCCCCTTCATTGGCGGAAGGGAGCCAGGCTTCAGCACTCTGGGGTTTCTCGAGTATGGTTTGCCGTTAATCATGTAACCTCGGCTAATGGCAGTCTGTCACAGGACACAAACAATTAATGCACAAGGAAACAAGAAGCAGACCGTCAAAGACCATCGCTCCACATTGAATCCTCCCAGGGTTCATAGGTTACAAACATGGATCCTGCAATCCTGCTCCCAGTGGGGGAATGAGACACGGGGAAGAAAAGGAACGGGTGGGGGGGGGGGGGGGGGGACGAAGGGAGAACGGGTGGGGTGGGGGGAAGAGCTGGGGGGGAGAAAGAGAGAGAACGGGGCTGGATGGGGGGAGCAGGAAGAGGGGGGCAGGAAGAACAGGACAGGGGGTGGGGGGGGGAAAGAGAACAGGACGGGGGTTGGGGGGGGAAAAGAGAACAGGACGGGGGTTGTGGGGGGGAAAAGAGAACGGGACGGTGGGGGGGAAACGGGACGGGGGAAAACAGGACAGAACGGGGGGGGGAGGGGGGAAGAAACGGGCCGGGGGGGCGGAGACGGGATGGGACAGGGGTGGGAGAACGGGACGGGACGGAGACGGGAACAGCCTGAAGCAAGTGACCCAGTGATTTTGCCATTGGTGCTATACACAAATTGCTGTATAATGGTGACCAGTGTTGAGGGGTTATACAAGCAGGCTCCTGCACAGAGACAAACCTCCCCAATGCTGACAGCAAATCAAGCTGCAGCAAGTGCAGTCTCTAATCTCACACCAGTGGCTGGTGCCAGGGACACAGAAGTGCCCTGAAGTGTGCCCACGTTGCAGCGTGGCAGTAGATCCACATTTTCTGTCTCCGTGCCAAGCTCACCCTTCCCCAAGGAACCACGGAGATTCAGGGACTGAATACCTGGAACACAAGCGGGAACTCCTTGTGCTCGACAACTGCTGGAGATCTTCCACAGGGAGTGTGCGTGGGGCATGTAAGGGGTTGATATGAGGGGGGAGCCGAGTGTGTGTGGGGGGGGGGGCCCCCGAGTGTGTGGGGGGGGGGCCGAGTGTGTGTGGGGGGGGGGGGGGGGCTGAGTGTGTGGGGGCGCCCCCCCGAGTGTGTGAGCGGGGAGGCCGAGTGTGTGGGCGGGGGGGCCGAGTGTTTGCGCGGGGGGGGTTGAGTGTGTGGGAGGGGCTGAGTGGTTGGGAGCGGCTGAGTGTGTGGGAGGGGGGCTGGGTGAGTGGAGGGGGTGCTGGGTGAGTGGGGGGGGCTGGGTGTGTCTGGGGGGGTGCTGGGTGTCTCTGGGTATGTCTGGGGGGGGCCGAGTGTGTGCGCGGGGGGGGGTGGGGTTGAGTGTGTGGGAGGGGCTGAGTGGTTGGGAGCGGCTGAGTGTGTGGGAGGGGGGCTGGGTGAGTGGGGGGGTGCTGGGTGAGTGGGGGGGGCTGGATGTGTCTGGGGGGGGTGCTGGGTGTCTCTGGGTATGTCTGGGGGGGACTGGGTGTGTCTGGGGGGGGCTGGGTGTCTCTGGGGAGGGCTGGGTGTCTCTGGGGGGGGCTGGGTGTCTCTGGGGGGGGCTGGGTGTCTCTGGGGGGGGCTGGGTGTCTCTGGGGGGGGCTGGGTGTCTCTGGGGGGGGCTGGGTGTCTCTGGGGGGGGCTGGGTGTCTCTGGGGGGGGCTGGGTGTCTCTGGGGGGGGCTGGGTGTCTCTGGGGGGGGGGGCTGGGTGTCTCTGGGGGGGGCTGGGTGTCTCTGGGGGGGGCTGGGTGTCTCTGGGGGGGGCTGGGTGTCTCTGGGGGGGGCTGGGTGTCTCTGGGGGGGGCTGGGTGTCTCTGGGGGGGGCTGGGTGTCTCTGGGGGAGGCTGGGTGTCTCTGGGGGGGGCTGGGTGTCTCTGGGGGGGGCTGGGTGTTTCTGGGGGGGGTTGGGTGTGTCTGGGGGGGGGGCTGGGTGTGTCTGGGGGGGGGGGCTGGGTGTGTCTGGGGGGGCTGGGTGTGTCTGGGGGGTCTGGATGTGTCTGGATGTGTCAGGGGGGGCTGGGTGTGTCGGGGGGGGCTGGGTGTGTCGGGTGGGGGGACTTGGTGTGGGGGTGGGGGGGCTGGGTGTGTCTGGGGGGAGGGGCTGGGTGTGTCTGGGGGGGGGGCTGGGTGTGTCTGGGGGGGGGCTGGGTGTGTCTGGGGGGGGGCTGGGTGTGTCTGGGGGGGGCTGGGTGTGTCTGTGGGGGCTGGGTGTGTCTGTGGGGGCTGGGTGTGTCAGGGGGGCTGGGTGTGTTAGGGCTGGGTGTGTCAGGGGGGGCTGGGTGTGGGGGTGGGGGGGCTCGGTGTGGGGGTGGGGGGGCTGGGTGTGGGTGTGGGGGGGGGGAGAGGCTGGGTATGGGGGGTGAGGCTGGGTGTCTGCGTGGGGGGGGGCTGGGAGTGTGCGTATGGGGGGGGGGCAGGGTTTGTGTGGGTGGGGGGGGGCTGGGTGTGTGTGAGGGGGGAAATGTGTGGGCGGTGGGGGGAATGTGTGGGCAGGGGGGGAATGTGTGGGCGGGGGGCTGAGTGTGGGCGGGGGTCCGAGTGTGTGGGGGGGGGCCGAGTGTGTGGGCGGGGGGCCGAGTGTGTGGGCGGGGGGCCGAGTGTGTGGGCGGGGCGGGGGAATGTGTGGGCGGGAGGGGGGGGGATGTGTGGGCGGGGGGGGGATGTGTGGGCGGGGGGGGGAATGTGTGGGCGGGGGGGGAATGTGTGGGCGGGGGGGGAATGTGTGGGCGGGGGGGGAATGTGTGGGCGGGGGGGGAATGTGTGGGCGGGGGGGGGATGTGTGGGCGGGGGGGGAATGTGTGGGCGTGGGGGGGGGATGTATGGGCGGGGGGGGAATGTGTGGGCGGGGGGGGGAAATGTGTGGGCGGGGGGGGGAAATGTGTGGGCGGGGGGGGAAATGTGTGGGCGGGGGGGGGAACGTCTGCGTGTCTGGGGAGCGGGGGCTGGGTGTGTCTGGGGAGGGGGGGCTGGGTGTGTCTGGGGAGGGGGGGCTGGGTGTGTCTGGGGGGGCTGGGTGTGTCTGGGGGGGGGCTGGGTGTGTCTGGGGAGGGGGGCTGGGTGTGTCTGGGGAGGGGGGCTGGGTGTGTCTGGGGAGGGGGGGCTAGGTGTGTCTGGGGAGGGGGGGCTGGGTGTGTCTGGGGAGGGGGGGCTGGGTGTGTCTGGGGAGGGGAGGCTGGGTGTGTCTGGGGGGGGCTGGGTGTCTCTGGGGGGGGCTGGGTGTCTCTGGGGGGGGCTGGGTGTCTCTGGGGGGGGCTGGGTGTCTCTGGGGGGGGCTGGGTGTCTCTGGGGGGGGCTGGGTGTCTCTGGGGGGGGCTGGGTGTCTCTGGGGGGGGCTGGGTGTCTCTGGGGGGGGCTGGGTGTTTCTGGGGGGGGTTGGGTGTGTCTGGGGGGGGGGCTGGGTGTGTCGGGGGGGGGGCTGGGTGTGTCTGGGGGGGCTGGGTGTGTCTGGGGGGGCTGGGTGTGTCTGGGGGGGCTGGATGTGTCTGGATGTGTCAGGGGGGGCTGGGTGTGTCAGGGGGGGCTGGGTGTGTCGGGTGGGGGGACTTGGTGTGGGGGTGGGGGGGCTGGGTGTGTCTGGGGGGGGGGGCTGGGTGTGTCTGGGGGGGGGGCTGGGTGTGTCTGGGGGGGGCTGGGTGTGTCTGGGGGGGGGCTGGGTGTGTCTGGGGGGGGCTGGGTGTGTCTGTGGGGGCTGGGTGTGTCAGGGGGGCTGGGTGTGTTAGGGCTGGGTGTGTCAGGGGGGGCTGGGTGTGGGGGTGGGGGGGCTCGGTGTGGGGGTGGGGGGGCTGGGTGTGGGTGTGGGGGGGGGGAGAGGCTGGGTATGGGGGGTGAGGCTGGGTGTCTGCGTGGGGGGGGGCTGGGAGTGTGCGTATGGGGGGGGGGCAGGGTTTGTGTGGGTGGGGGGGGGCTGGGTGTGTGTGAGGGGGGAAATGTGTGGGCGGTGGGGGGAATGTGTGGGCAGGGGGGGAATGTGTGGGCGGGGGGCTGAGTGTGGGCGGGGGTCCGAGTGTGTGGGGGGGGGCCGAGTGTGTGGGCGGGGGGCCGAGTGTGTGGGCGGGGGGCCGAGTGTGTGGGCGGGGCGGGGGAATGTGTGGGCGGGAGGGGGGGGGATGTGTGGGCGGGGGGGGGATGTGTGGGCGGGGGGGGGAATGTGTGGGCGGGGGGGGAATGTGTGGGCGGGGGGGGAATGTGTGGGCGGGGGGGGAATGTGTGGGCGGGGGGGGGATGTGTGGGCGGGGGGGGAATGTGTGGGCGTGGGGGGGGGATGTATGGGCGGGGGGGGAATGTGTGGGCGGGGGGGGGAAATGTGTGGGCGGGGGGGGAAATGTGTGGGCGGGGGGGGGAACGTCTGCGTGTCTGGGGAGCGGGGGCTGGGTGTGTCTGGGGAGGGGGGGCTGGGTGTGTCTGGGGAGGGGGGGCTGGGTGTGTCTGGGGGGGGCTGGGTGTGTCTGGGGGGGGGCTGGGTGTGTCTGGGGAGGGGGGCTGGGTGTGTCTGGGGAGGGGGGCTGGGTGTGTCTGGGGAGGGGGGGCTAGGTGTGTCTGGGGAGGGGGGGCTGGGTGTGTCTGGGGAGGGGGGGCTGGGTGTGTCTGGGGAGGGGAGGCTGGGTGTGTCTGGGGGGGGCTGGGTGTCTCTGGGGGGGGCTGGGTGTCTCTGGGGGGGGCTGGGTGTCTCTGGGGGGGGCTGGGTGTCTCTGGGGGGGGCTGGGTGTCTCTGGGGGGGGCTGGGTGTCTCTGGGGGGGCTGGGTGTCTCTGGGGGGGGCTGGGTGTCTCTGGGGGGGGCTGGGTGTCTCTGGGGGGGGCTGGGTGTCTCTGGGGGGGGTTGGGTGTGTCTGGGGGGGGGGCTGGGTGTGTCGGGGGGGGGGGGCTGGGTGTGTCTGGGGGGGCTGGGTGTGTCTGGGGGGGCTGGGTGTGTCTGGGGGGGCTGGATGTGTCTGGATGTGTCAGGGGGGGCTGGGTGTGTCAGGGGGGGCTGGGTGTGTCGGGTGGGGGGACTTGGTGTGGGGGTGGGGGGGCTGGGTGTGTCTGGGGGGGGGGGCTGGGTGTGTCTGGGGGGGGGGCTGGGTGTGTCTGGGGGGGGCTGGGTGTGTCTGGGGGGGGGCTGGGTGTGTCTGGGGGGGGCTGGGTGTGTCTGTGGGGGCTGGGTGTGTCAGGGGGGCTGGGTGTGTTAGGGCTGGGTGTGTCAGGGGGGGCTGGGTGTGGGGGTGGGGGGGCTCGGTGTGGGGGTGGGGGGGCTGGGTGTGGGGGTGGGGGGGGGGGAGAGGCTGGGTATGGGGGGTGAGGCTGGGTGTCTGCGTGGGGGGGGGCTGGGAGTGTGCGTATGGGGGGGGGGCAGGGTTTGTGTGGGTGGGGGGGGGCTGGGTGTGTGTGAGGGGGGAAATGTGTGGGCGGTGGGGGGAATGTGTGGGCAGGGGGGGAATGTGTGGGCGGGGGGCTGAGTGTGGGCGGGGGTCCGAGTGTGTGGGGGGGGGCCGAGTGTGTGGGCGGGGGGCCGAGTGTGTGGGCGGGGCGGGGGAATGTGTGGGCGGGAGGGGGGGGGATGTGTGGGCGGGAGGGGGGGGGTGTGTGGGCGGGGGGGGGAATGTGTGGGCGGGGGGGGAATGTGTGGGCGGGGGGGGAATGTGTGGGCGGGGGGGGAATGTGTGGGCGGGGGGGGAATGTGTGGGCGGGGGGGGAATGTGTGGGCGGGGGGGGAATGTGTGGGCGGGGGGGGAATGTGTGGGCGGGGGGGGAATGTGTGGGCGGGGGGGGGAATGTGTGGGCGTGGGGGGGGGATGTATGGGCGGGGGGGGGAATGTGTGGGCGGGGGGGGAAATGTGTGGGCGGGGGGGGAAATGTGTGGGCGGGGGGGGGAACGTCTGCGTGTCTGGGGAGCGGGGGCTGGGTGTGTCTGGGGAGGGGGGGCTGGGTGTGTCTGGGGAGGGGGGGCTGGGTGTGTCTGGGGGGGGCTGGGTGTGTCTGGGGGGGGGGCTGGGTGTGTCTGGGGAGGGGGGCTGGGTGTGTCTGGGGAGGGGGGCTGGGTGTGTCTGGGGAGGGGGGGCTAGGTGTGTCTGGGGAGGGGGGGCTGGGTGTGTCTGGGGAGGGGGGGCTGGGTGTGTCTGGGGAGGGGAGGCTGGGTGTGTCTGGGGAGGGGGGGCTGGGTGTGTCTGGGGAGGGGGGGCTGGGTGTGTCTGGGGGGACAGGGTGTGTGTGGGGGTGGTGCTGGGTGCCTGGGGGGGGCTGGGTGTGTCTGGCGGCGGGCTGGGTGTGTCTGGGGGGGGCTGGGTGTGTCTGGGGGGGGCTGGGTGGGGGCTGGGTGTCTCTGGGGGGGGCTGGGTGTCTCTGGGGGGGGCTGGGTGTCTCTGGGGGGGGCTGGGTGTCTCTGGGGGGGGGCTGGGTGTCTCTGGGGGGGGCTGGGTGTCTCTGGGGGGGGCTGGGGCTGGGTGTCTCTGGGGGGGGGGCTGGGTGTCTCTGGGGGGGGGCGGGTGTCTCTGGGGGGGGGCTGGGTGTCTCTGGGGGGGGGCTGGGTGTCTCTGGGGGGGGGCTGGGTGTCTCTGGGGGGGGCTGGGTGTCTCTGGGGGGGGCTGGGTGTCTCTGGGGGGGGCTGGGTGTCTCTGGGGGGGGCTGGGTGTCTCTGGGGGGGGCTGGGTGTCTCTGGGGGGGGCTGGGTGTCTCTGGGGGGGGCTGGGTGTCTCTGGGGGGGGCTGGGTGTCTCTGGGGGGGGCTGGGTGTCTCTGGGGGGGGCTGGGTGTCTCTGGGGGGGGCTGGGTGTCTCTGGGGGGGGCTGGGTGTCTCTGGGGGGGGCTGGGTGTCTCTGGGGGGGGCTGGGTGTCTCTGGGGGGGGCTGGGTGTCTCTGGGGGGGGCTGGGTGTCTCTGGGGGGGGCTGGGTGTCTCTGGGGGGGGCTGGGTGTCTCTGGGGGGGGCTGGGTGTCTCTGGGGGGGGCTGGGTGTCTCTGGGGGGGGACTGGATGTGTCGGGGGGGGCTGGGTATGTCTGGGGGGGGGCTGGGTGTGTCTGGAGGGGGGCTGGATGTGTCTGGGGGGGGGGGCTGGGTGTGTCTGGGGGGGGGGCTGGGTGTGTCTGGGGGGGGGGCTGGGTGTGTCTGGGGGGGGGGCTGGGTGTGTCTGGGGGGGGGGGGTTGGGTGTGTCTGGGGGGGGCTGGGTGTGTCTGGGGGGGGCTGGGTGTGTCTGGGGGGGTGGCTGGGTGTGTCTGGGGGGGGGCTGGGTGTGTCTGGGGGGGGGGCTGGGTGTGTCTGGGGGGGGCTGGGTGTGTCTGGGGGGGATGGGTGTGTCTGGGGGGGATGGGTGTGTCTGGGGGGGATGGGTGTGTCTGGGGGGGATGGGTGTGTCTGGGGGGGATGGGTGTGTCTGGGGGGGCTGGGTGTGTCTGGGGGGGCTGGATGTGTCAGGGGGGGCTGGGTATGTCAGGGGGGGCTGGGTGTGTCAGGGGGGGCTGGGTGTGTCGAGGGGGCTGGGTGTGTCGGGGGGGCTGGGTGTGTCGGGGGGGCTGGGTGTGTCGGGGGGGCTGGGTGTGTCGGGGGGGCTGGGTGTGTCAGGGGGGGCTGGGTGTGGGGGTGGGGGGACTTGGTGTGGGGGTGGGGGTGGGGCGGCTGGGTGTGGGGGTGTGGGGGTGGGAGAGGCTGGGTATGGGGGGTGAGGCTGGGTGTCTGCGTGGGGGGCGCTGGGAGTGTGCGTGTGGGGGGGCTGGGTTTGTGTGGGTGAGGGGGGCTGGGTGTGTGTGAGGGGGGAAATGTGTGGGCAGGGGGGGAATGTGTGGGCGGGGGGCTGAGTGTGGGCGGGGGTCCGAGTCTGTGGGCAGGTGTCCGAGTGTGTGGGCAGGGGTCCGAGTGTGTGGGCAGAGGGCCGAGTGTGTGGGCGGGGGGCCGAGTGTGTGGGCGGGGGTCCGAATGTGTGGGCGGGGGTCCGAGTGTGTGGGCGGGGCGGGAATGTGTGGGCGGGGGGGGGGGGGGATGTGTGGGCGGGAGGGGGGAATGTCTGGGCGGGGGGGCCGTGTGTGTGGGCGGGGGGCCGAGTATGTGGGCGGGGGGCCGAGTGTGTGGGCGGGGGGCCGAGTGTTTGGGCGGGGGGCCGAGTGTTTGGGCGGGGGGCCGAGTGTTTGGGCGGGGGGCCGAGTGTTTGGGCGGGGGGCCGAGTGTTTGGGCGGGGGGGGGATGTGTGGGCGGGGTGGTGGAATGTGTGGGCGGGGGGGGGGGGAATGTCTGCGTGTCTGGGAAGCGGGGGCTGGGTGTGTCTAGGGGGGCTGGGTGTGTCTGGGGGGGCTGGGTGTGTCTGGGGGGGGGCTGGGTGTGTCTGAGGAGAGAGGGCTGGATGTGTCTGGGGAGGGGGGCTGGGTGTGTCTGGGGAGGGGGGCTGGGTGTGTCTGGGGAGGGGGGCTGGGTGTGTCTGGGGAGGGGGGCTGGGTGTGTCTGGGGAGGGGGACTGGGTGTGTCTGGGGAGGGGGGGCTGGGTGTCTCTGGGGGGGGCTGGGTGTCTCTGGGGGGGGCTGGGTGTCTCTGGGGGGGGCTGGGTGTCTCCGGGGGGGGCTGGGTGTCTCTGGGGGGGGCTGGGTGTCTCTGGGGGGAGCTGGGTGTCTCTGGGGGGGGCTGGGTGTCTCTGGGGGGGGCTGGGTGTCTCTGGGGGGGGCTGGGTGTCTCTGGGGGGGCTGGGTGTCTCTGGGGGGGCTGGGTGTCTCTGGGGGGGGGGGCTGGGTGTCTCTGGGGGGGGGGGCTGGGTGTCTCTGGGGGGGGGGGCTGGGTGTCTCTGGGGGGGGGCTGGGTGTCTCTGGGGGGGGGCTGGGTGTCTCTGGGGGGGGGCTGGGTGTCTCTGGGGGGGGGCTGGGTGTCTCTGGGGGGGGGCTGGGTGTCTCTGGGGGGGGGCTGGGTGTCTCTGGGGGGGGGCTGGGTGTCTCTGGGGGGGGCTGGGTGCCTCTGGGGGGGGCTGGGTGTCTCTGGGGGGGGCTGGGTGTCTCTGGGGGGGGCTGGGTGTCTCTGGGGGGGGCTGGGTGTCTCTGGGGGGGGCTGGGTGTCTCTGGGGGGGGCTGGGTGTCTCTGGGGGGGGCTGGGTGTCTCTGGGGGGGGCTGGGTGTCTCTGGGGGGGGCTGGGTGTCTCTGGGGGGGGGCTGGGTGTCTCTGGGGGGGGCTGGGTGTCTCTGGGGGGGGCTGGGTGTCTCTGGGGGGGGCTGGGTGTCTCTGGGGGGGGCTGGGTGTCTCTGGGGGGGGCTGGGTGTCTCTGGGGGGGGCTGGGTGTCTCTGGGGGGGGCTGGGTGTCTCTGGGGGGGCTGGGTGTCTCTGGGGGGGGCTGGGTGTCTCTGGGGGGGGCTGGGTGTCTCTGGGGGGGCTGGGTGTCTCTGGGGGGGGCTGGGTGTCTCTGGGGGGGGCTGGGTGTCTCTGGGGGGGGCTGGGTGTCTCTGGGGGGGGCTGGGTGTCTCTGGGGGGGGCTGGGTGTCTCTGGGGGGGGCTGGGTGTCTCTGGGGGGGGCTGGGTGTCTCTGGGGGGGGGGCTGGGTGTCTCTGGGGGGGGCTGGGTGTCTCTGGGGGGGCTGGGTGTCTCTATGGGGGGCTGGGTGTCTCTGGGGGGGGCTGGGAGTGGGGGGGGCTGGGTGTCTCTGGGGGGGGCTGGGTGTCTCTGGGGGGGGCTGGGTGTCTCTGGGGGGGGCTGGGTGTCTCTGGGGGGGCTGGGTGTCTCTGGGGGGGGCTGGGTGTCTCTGGGGCGGGCTGGGTGTCTCTGGGGGGGGCTGGGTGTCTCTGGGGGGGGCTGGGTGTCTCTGGGGGGGGCTGGGTGTCTCTGGGGGGGGCTGGGTGTCTCTGGGGGGGGCTGGGGGGGCTGGGTGGGGCTGGGGGGGCTGGGTGTGTCTGGGGGGGCTGGCTGTGTCTGGGGGGGCTGGCTGTGTCTGGGGGGGCTGGGTGTGTCTGGGGGGGGCTGGGCTGGGTGTGTCTGGGGGGGGGGCTGGGTGTGTCTGGGGGCGGGCTGGGTGTGTCTGGGGGGGGGGCTGGGTGTGTCCGGGGGGGGCTGGGTGTGTCTGGGGGGGGGGCTGGGTGTGTCTGGGGGGGGGCTGGGTGTGTCTGGGGGGGGCTGGGTGTCTCTGGGGGGGGGGCTGGGTGTGTCTGGGGGGACTGGGCTGGGTTTCTGGTGGGGGCTGGGTGTGTCTGGGGGGGGCTGGGTGTGTCTGGGGGCGGGCTGGGTGTGTCTGGGGGGGGCTGGGTGTGTCTGGGGGGGGGCTGGGTGTGTCTGGGGGGGGCTGGGTGTGTCTGGGGGGGGGGGCTGGGTGTGTCTGGGGGGGGGGCTGGGTGTGTCTGGGGGGGGCTGGGTATGTCTGGGGGGGAGCTGGGTGTGTCTGGGGGGGGGCTGGGTGTGTCTGGGGGGGGCTGGGTGTGTCTGGGGGGGGCTGGGTGTGTCTGGGGGGGGCTGGGTGTGTCTGGGGGCGGGCTGGGTGTGTCTGGGGGGGGGGCTGGGTGTGTCTGGGGGGGGGGGGCTGGGTGTGTCTGGGGGGGGGCTGGGTGTGTCTGGGGGGGGGCTTGGTGTGTCTGGGGGGGCTGGGTGTGTCTGGGGGGGGGGGGCTGGGTGTGTCTGGGGGGGGGGGCTGGGTGTGTCTGGGGGGGGCTGGGTGTGTCTGGGGGGGGGCTGGGTGTGTCTGGGGGGGGGCTGGGTGTGTCTGGGGGGGCTGGGTGTGTCTGGGGGGGCTGGATGTGTCTGGAGGGGCTGGATGTGTCTGGGGGGGCTGGATGTGTCAGGGGGGCTCGGTGTGTCGGGGGGGGCTGGGTGTGTCAGGGGGGGCTGGGTGTGTCGGGTGGGGGGACTTGGTGTGGGGGTGGGGGGGCTGGGTGTGTCTGGGGGGGGGCTGGGTGTGTCTGGGGGGGGGGCTGGGTGTGTCTGGGGGGGGGGCTGGGTGTGTCTGGGGGGGGGGGCTGGGTGTGTCTGGGGGGGGCTGGGTGTGTCGGGGGAGGGCTGGGTGTGTCTGCGGGGGCTGGGTGTGTCAGGGGGGCTGGGTGTGTCAGGGGGGCTGGGTGTGTCAGGGCTGGGTGTGTCAGGGGGGGCTGGGTGTGTCAGGGGGGGCTGGGTGTGGGGGTGGGGGGGCTGGGTGTGGGGGTGGGGGGGGCTGGGTGTGTCTGGGGGGAGCTGGGTGTGTCTGGGGGGAGCTGGGTGTGTCTGGGGGGAGCTGGGTGTGTCTGGGGGGAGCTGGGTGTGTCTGGGGGGAGCTGGGTGTGTCTGGGGGGAGCTGGGTGTGTCTGGGGGGAGCTGGGTGTGTCTGGGGGGAGCTGGGTGTGTCTGGGGGGAGCTGGGTGTGTCTGGGGGGAGCTGGGTGTGTCTGGGGGGAGCTGGGTGTGTCTGGGGGAGCTGGGTGTGTCTGGGGGGAGCTGGGTGTGTCTGGGGGGAGCTGGGTGTGTCTGGGGGGAGCTGGGTGTGTCTGGGGGGGAGCTGGGTGTGTCTGGGGGGGAGCTGGGTGTGTCTGGGGGGAACTGGGTGTGTCTGGGGGGGAGCTGGGTGTGTCTGGGGGGAGCTGGGTGTGTCTGGGGGGAGCTGGGTGTGTCTGGGGGGGAGCTGGGTGTGTCTGGGGGGAGCTGGGTGTGTCTGGGGGGAGCTGGGTGTGTCGGGGGGGGGCTGGGTGTGTCTGGGGGGGGGCTGGGTGTGTCTGGGGGGGGGCTGGGTGTGTCTGGGGGGGGCTGGGTGTGTCTGGGGGGGGGGCTGGGTGTGTCTGGGGGGGGCTGGGTGTGTCTGGGGGGGGGCTGGGTGTGTCTGGGGGGGGGGGCTGGGTGTGTCTGGGGGGGGGTTGGGTGTGTCTGGGGGGGGGCTGGGTGTGTCTGGGGGGAGCTGGGTGTGTCTGGGGGGAGCTGGGTGTGTCTGGGGGGAGCTGGGTGTGTCTGGGGGAGCTGGGTGTGTCTGGGGGGAGCTGGGTGTGTCTGGGGGGAGCTGGGTGTGTCTGGGGGGAGCTGGGTGTGTCTGGGGGGAGCTGGGTGTGTCTGGGGGGAGCTGGGTGTGTCTGGGGGGAGCTGGGTGTGTCTGGGGGGAGCTGGGTGTGTCTGGGGGGAGCTGGGTGTGTCTGGGGGGAGCTGGGTGTGTCTGGGGGGGAGCTGGGTGTGTCTGGGGGGGAACTGGGTGTGTCTGGGGGGGAGCTGGGTGTGTCTGGGGGGAGCTGGGTGTGTCTGGGGGGAGCTGGGTGTGTCTGGGGGGAGCTGGGTGTGTCTGGGGGGAGCTGGGTGTGTCTGGGGGGAGCTGGGTGTGTCGGGGGGGGGCTGGGTGTGTCTGGGGGGGGCTGGGTGTGTCTGGGGGGGGCTGGGTGTGTCTGGGGGGGGGCTGGGTGTGTCTGGGGGGGGCTGGGTGTGTCTGGGGGGTCCGGGGGGGGGCTGGGTGTGTCTGGGGGGGGCTGGGTGTGTCTGGGGGGGGGGCTGGGTGTGTCTGGGGGGGGGGCTGGGTGTGTCTGGGGGGGGGCTGGGTGTGTCTGGGGGGGGCTGGGTGTGTCTGGGGGGGGCTGGGTGTGTCTGGGGGGGGGGCTGGGTGTGTCTGGGGGGGGGGCTGGGTGTGTCTGGGGGGGGGGGGTTGGGTGTGTCTGGCGGGGGCTGGGTGTGTCTGCGGGGGGCTGGGTGTGTCTGGGGGGGGGGCTGGGTGTGTCTGGGGGGGCTGGATGTGTCAGGGGGGCTCGGTGTGTCTGGGGGGGCTGGGTGTGTCAGGGGGGGCTGGGTGTGTCACGGCGGGCTGGGTGTGTCACGGGGGGCTGGGTGTGTCAGGTGGGGGGACTTGGTGTGGGGGTGGGGGGGCTGGGTGTGTCTGGGGGGGGGGCTGGGTGTGTCTGGGGGGGGGCTGGGTGTGTCTGGGGGGGGGGGCTGGGTGTGTCTGGGGGGGGGGGGCTGGGTGTGTCTGGGGGGGGGCCGGGTGTGTCTGGGGGGGGGGGGCTGGGTGTGTCTGGCGGGAGCTGGGTATGTCTGGGGGGGGGGCTGGGTGTGTCTGGGGGGGGGGGGCTGGGTGTGTCTGGGGGGGGGGGCTGGGTGTGTCTGGGGGGGCTGGGTGTGTCTGGGGGGGCTGGATGTGTCTGGGGGGGCTGGATGTGTCAGGGGGGCTCGGTGTGTCAGGGGGGGCTGGGTGTGTCAGGGGGGGCTGGGTGTGTCAGGGGGGGCTGGGTGTGTCAGGGGGGGCTGGGTGTGTCGGGTGGGGGGACTTGGTGTGGGGGTGGGGGGGCTGGGTGTGTCTGGGGGGGGCTGGGTGTGTCTGGGGGGGGCTGGGTGTGTCTGGGGGGGGCTGGGTGTGTCTGGGGGGGGCTGGGTGTGTCTGGGGGGGGCTGGGTGTGTCTGGGGGGGGCTGGGTGTGTCTGGGGGGGGGCTGGGTGTGTCTGGGGGGGGCTGGGTATGTCTGGGGGGGGGCTGGGTGTGTCTGCGGGGGGGCTGGGTGTGTCTGGGGGGGCTGGGTGTGTCTGGGGGGGCTGGGTGTGTCTGGGGGGGGGCTGGGTGTGTCTGGGGGGGGCTGGGTGTGTCTGGGGGGGCTGGGTGTGTCTGGGGGGGCTGGGTGTGTCTGGGGGGGCTGGGTGTGTCTGGGGGGGCTGGGTGTGTCAGGGGGGGCTGGGTGTGTCAGGGGGGGCTGGGTGTGTCAGGGGGGGCTGGGTGTGTCGGGGGGGCTGGGTGTGTCGGGGGGGCTGGGTGTGTCGGGGGGGCTGGGTGTGTCGGGGGGGCTGGGTGTGTCGGGGGGGCTGGGTGTGTCGGGGGGGCTGGGTGTGTCAGGGGGGGCTGGGGGTGGGGAGACTTGGTGTGGGGGTGGGGGTGGGGCGGCTGGTTGTGGGGGAGAGGCTGTGTATGGGGGGTGAGGCTGGGTGTCTGCGTGGGGGGCGCTGGGAGTGTGCGTGTGGGGGGGCTGGGTTTGTGTGGGTGAGGGGGGCTGGGTGTGTGTGAGGGGGGAAATGTGTGGGCAGGTGTCCGAGTGTGTGGGCGGGGGGCCGAGTGTGTGGGCGGGGGGCCGAGTGTGTGGGCGGGGGGCCGAGTGTGTGGGCGGGGGGCCGAGTGTTTGGGCGGGGGCCGAGTGTGTGGGCGGGGGGCCGAGTGTGTGGGCGGGGGGCCGAGTGTGTGGGCGGGGGGCCGAGTGTGTGGGCGGGATGGTGGAATGTGTGGGCGGGGGGGGGAATGTCTGCGTGTCTGGGGAGCGGGGGCTGGGTGTGTCTGGGGAGGGGGGCTGGGTGTGTCTGGGGGGGCTGGGTGTGTCTGGGGGGGCTGGGCTGGGTGTGTCTGGGGGGGGCTGGGTGTGTCTGGGGGGGGGCTGGGTGTGTCTGGGGGGGGGCTGGGTGTGTCTGGGGGGGGCTGGGTGTGTCTGGGGGGGCTGGGTGTGTCTGGGGGGGGCTGGGTGTGTCTGGGGGGGGCTGGGTGTGTCTGGGGGGGGGCTGGGTGTGTCTGGGGGGGGGGCTGGGTATGTCTGGGGGGGCTGGGTGTGTCTGGGGGGGGCTGGGTGTGTCTGGGGGGGGCTGGGTGTGTCTGGGGGCGGGCTGGATGTGTCTGGGGGCGGGCTGGGTGTGTCTGGGGGCGGGCTGGATGTGTCTGGGGGCGGGCTGGGTGTGTCTGGGGGCGGGCTGGGTGTGTCTGGGGGCGGGCTGGGTGTGTCTGGGGGCGGGCTGGGTGTGTCTGGGGGCGGGCTGGGTGTGTCTGGGGGCGGGCTGGGTGTGTCTGGGGGCGGGCTGGGTGTGTCTGGGGGCGGGCTGGGTGTGTCTGGGGGCGGGCTGGGTGTGTCTGGGGGCGGGCTGGGTGTGTCTGGGGGCGGGCTGGGTGTGTCTGGGGGTGGGCTGGGTGTGTCTGGGGGGGGGCTGGGTGTGTCTGGGGGGGGCTGGGTGTGTCTGGGGGGGGCTGGGTGTGCCTGGGGGGGGGTGCCGGGTGTGTCTGTGGGGGCTGGGTGTGTCAGGGCTGGGTGTGTCAGGGGGGGCTGGGTGTGTCAGGGGGGGCTGGGTGTGTCAGGGGGGGCTGGGTGTGGGGGTGGGGGGGGGGGGGAGAGGCTGGGTATGGGGGGTGAGGCTGGGTGTCTGCGTGGGGGGGGCTGCGAGTGTGCGTATGGGGGGGGGCAGGGTTTGTGTGGGTGGGGGGGGGCTGGGTGTGTGTGAGGGGGGAAATGTGTGGGCGGGGGGCTGAGTGTGGGCGGGGGTCCGAGTGTGTGGGGGGGGGCCGAGTGTGTGGGCGGGGGGCCGAGTGTGTGGGCGGGGGGGGGAAATGTGTGGGGGGGGGGGATGTGTTGGCGGGGGGGAATGTTTGGGCGGGGGTGGAATGTGTGGACGGGGGGGGGGGGAATGTGTGGGCGGGGGGGGGATGTGTGGGCGGAGGGGGGGATGTGTGGGCGGAGGGGGGAAATGTGTGGGCGGGGGGGGGAAAGGTGTGGGCGGGGGGGGAATGTGTGGGCGGGGGGGAATGTGTGGGCGGGGGGGGAATGTGTGGGCGGGGGGGGAATGTGTGGGCGGGGGGGAATGTGTGGGCGGGGGGGGAATGTGTGGGCGGGGGGGGAAATGTGTGGGCGGGGGGGGAAATGTGTGGGCGGGAGGGGAATGTGTGGGCGGGGGGGGGGGGGAAATGTGTGGGCGGGGGGGGGAACGTCTGCGTGTCTGGGGAGCGGGGGCTGGGTGTGTCTGGGGAGCGGGGGCTGGGTGTGTCTGGGGAGGGGGGGATGGGTGTGTCTGGGGAGGGGGGGCTGGGTGTGTCTGGGGAGGGGGGCTGGGTGTGTCTGGGGAGGGGGGGCTGGGTGTGTCTGGGGAGGGGGGGCTGGGTGTGTCTGGGGGGACAGGGTGTGTGTGGGGGTGGTGCTGGGTGTCTGGGGGAGGCTGGATGTGTCTGGGGGGGGAGCTGGGTGTGTGTGTGGGGGGGCTGGGTGTGTCTGGGGGGAGCTGGGTGTGTCTGGGGGGAGCTGGGTGTGTCTGGGGGGAGCTGGGTGTGTCTGGGGGGAGCTGGGTGTGTCTGGGGGGAGCTGGGTGTGTCTGGGGGGAGCTGGGTGTGTCTGGGGGAGCTGGGTGTGTCTGGGGGAGCTGGGTGTGTCTGGGGGGAGCTGGGTGTGTCTGGGGGGAGCTGGGTGTGTCTGGGGGGAGCTGGGTGTGTCTGGGGGGAGCTGGGTGTGTCTGGGGGGAGCTGGGTGTGTCTGGGGGGAGCTGGGTGTGTCTGGGGGGAGCTGGGTGTGTCTGGGGGGAGCTGGGTGTGTCTGGGGGGAGCTGGGTGTGTCTGGGGGGAGCTGGGTGTGTCTGGGGGGGAGCTGGGTGTGTCTGGGGGGGGCTGGGTGTGTCTGGGGGGAGCTGGGTGTGTCTGGGGGGACCTGGGTGTGTCTGGGGGGAGCTGGGTGTGTCTGGGGGGAGCTGGGTGTGTCTGGGGGGAGCTGGGTGTGTCGGGGGGGGGCTGGGTGTGTCTGGGGGGGCTGGGTGTGTCTGGGGGGGGCTGGGTGTGTCTGGGGGGGCTGGGTGTGTCTGGGGGGGGCTGGGTGTGTCTGGGGGGGGCTGGGTGTGTCTGGGGGGGGCTGGGTGTGTCTGGGGGGGGCTGGGTGTGTCTGGGGGGGGGCTGGGTGTGTCTGGGGGGGGGCTGGGTGTGTCTGGGGGGGCTGGGTGTGTCTGGGGGGGCTGGGTGTGTCTGGGGGGGCTGGGTGTGTCTGGGGGGGGGCTGGGTGTGTCTGTGGGGGCTGGGTGTGTCAGGGGGCTGGGTGTGTCAGGGGGCTGGATGTGTCAGGGGGCTGGATGTGTCAGGGGGCTGGATGTGTCAGGGCTGGGTGTGTCAGGGCTGGGTGTGTCAGGGGGGGCTGGGTGTGGGGGTGGGGGGGCTGGGTGTGGGGGTGGGGGGGCTGGGTTTGGGGGTGGGGGGGCTGGGTGTGGGGGTGGGGGTGGGGAGAGGCTGGGTATGGGGGGTGAGGCTGGGTGTCTGCGTGGGGGGGGGGGGCTGCGAGTGTGCGTATGGGGGGGGCAGGGTTTGTGTGGGTGGGGGGGGGCTGGGTGTGTGTGAGGGGGGAAATGTGTGGGCGGGGGGCTGAGTGTGGGCGGGGGTCCGAGTGTGTGGGGGGGGGGGGCCGAGTGTGTGGGGGGGGGCCGAGTGTGTGGGGGGGGGGCCGAGTGTGTGGGCGGGGGGGGGGGGAAATGTGTGGGCGGGGGGCTGAGTGTGGGCGGGGGTCCGAGTGTGTGGGGGGGGGGGGCCGAGTGTGTGGGGGGGGGGGCCGAGTGTGTGGGGGGGGGGCCGAGTGTGTGGGCGGGGGGGGGGGAAATGTGTGGGCGGGGGGCTGAGTGTGGGCGGGGGTCCGAGTGTGTGGGGGGGGGGGCCGAGTGTGTGGGGGGGGGGGCCGAGTGTGTGGGGGGGGGGGCCGAGTGTGTGGGCGGGGGGGGGGGAAATGTGTGGGCGGGGGGGGGGGGGGATGTGTTGGCGGGGGGGAATGTTTGGGCGGGGGGGGAATGTGTGGACGGGGGGGGAATGTGGGGGCGGGGGGGGGGAATGTGTGGGCGGGGTGGGGGGGGGAACGTCTGCGTGTCTGGGGAGCGGGGCTGGGTGTGTCTGGGGAGCGGGGGCTGGGTGTGTCTGAGGAGGGGGGATGGGTGTGTCTGGGGAGGGGGGGCTGGGTGTGTCTGGGGAGGGGGGGCTGGGTGTGTCTGGGGAGGGGGGGCTGGATGTGTCTGGGGAGGGGGGGCTGGGTGTGTCTGGGGAGGGGGGGCTGGGTGTGTCTGGGGAGGGGGGGCTGGGTGTGTCTGGGGGGGGGGGGCTGGGTGTGTCTGGGGGGGGGGCTGGGTATGTCTGGGGAGGGGGGCTGGGTGTGTCTGGGGAGGGGGGCTGGGTGTGTCTGGGGAGGGGGGCTGGGTGTGTCTGGGGAGGGGGGCTGGGTGTGTCTGGGGAGGGGGGCTGGGTGTGTCTGGGGAGGGGGGCTGGGTGTGTCTGGGGAGGGGGGCTGGGTGTGTCTGGGGAGGGGGGGCTGGGTGTGTCTGGGGAGGGGGGGCTGGGTGTGTCTGGGGAGGGGGGCTGGGTGTGTCTGGGGAGGGGGGGGCTGGGTGTGTCTGGGGGGACAGGGTGTGTGTGGGGGTGGTGCTGGGTGTCTGGGGGAGGCTGGATGTGTCTGGGGGGGGGCTGGGTGTGTCTGGGGGGGGGGCTGGGTGTGTCTGGGGGGGGGCTGGGTGTGTCTGGGGGGGGGCTGTGTGTGTCTGGGGGGGGCTGGGTGTATCAGGGGGGGCTGGGTGTGTCAGGTGGGGCTGGGTGTGTGTGTGGGGGGGCTGGGTGTGTGTGTGGGGGGGCTGGGTGTGTGTGGGGGGGCTGGGTGTGTGTGGGGGGGCTGGGTGTGTCTGGGGGGGGGCTGGGTGTGTCTGGGGGGGGGGGCTGGGTGTGTCTGGGGGGGTCTGGGTGTGTCTGGGGGGGGGCTGGGTGTGTCTGGGGAGGGGGGCTGGGTGTGTCTGGGGAGGGGGGCTGGGTGTGTCTGGGGAGGGGGGCTGGGTGTGTCTGGGGAGGGGGGCTGGGTGTGTCTGGGGAGGGGGGCTGGGTGTGTCTGGGGAGGGGGGGCTGGGTGTGTCTGGGGAGGGGGGGCTGGGTGTGTCTGGGGGGACAGGGTGTGTGTGGGGGTGGTGCTGGGTGTCTGGGGGAGGCTGGATGTGTCTGGGGGGGGGGCTGGGTGTGTCTGGGGGGGGGGGCTGGGTGTGTCTGGGGGGGGGCTGGGTGTGTCTGGGGGGGGGCTGGGTGTGTCTGGGGGGGGCTGGGTGTATCAGGGGGGGCTGGGTGTGTCAGGTGGGGCTGGGTGTGTGTGTGGGGGGGCTGGGTGTGTGTGTGGGGGGGCTGGGTGTGTGTGGGGGGGCTGGGTGTGTGTGGGGGGGCTGGGTGTGTCTGGGGGGGGGCTGGGTGTGGGCTGGGTGTGTCTGGGGGGGGCTGGGTGTATCAGGGGGGGCTGGGTGTGTCAGGTGGGGCTGGGTGTGTGTGTGGGGGGGCTGGGTGTGTGTGTGGGGGGGCTGGGTGTGTGTGTGGGGGGGCTGGGTGTGTGTGGGGGGGCTGGGTGTGTGTGGGGGGGCTGGGTGTGTCTGGGGGGAGCTGGGTGTGTCTGGGGGGAGCTGGGTGTGTCTGGGGGGAGCTGGGTGTGTCTGGGGGGAGCTGGGTGTGTCTGGGGGGAGCTGGGTGTGTCTGGGGGGAGCTGGGTGTGTCTGGGGGGAGCTGGGTGTGTCTGGGGGGAGCTGGGTGTGTCTGGGGGGAGCTGGGTGTGTCTGGGGGGAGCTGGGTGTGTCTGGGGGGAGCTGGGTGTGTCTGGGGGGAGCTGGGTGTGTCGGGGGGGGCTGGGTGTGTCGGGGGGGGCTGGGTGTGTCTGGGGGGGGCTGGGTGTGTCTGGGGGGGGCTGGGTGTGTCTGGGGGGGGCTGGGTGTGTCTGGGGGGGGGCTGGGTGTGTCTGGGGGGGGCTGGGTGTGTCTGGGGGGGGGCTGGGTGTGTCTGGGGGGGGCTGGGTGTGTCTGGGGGGGGGCTGGGTGTGACTGGGGGGGGGCTGGGTGTGTCTGGGGGGGGGCTGGGTGTGTCTGGGGGGGGCTGGGTGTGTCTGGGGGGGGCTGGGTGTGTCTGGGGGGGGGGGGCTGGGTGTGTCTGGGGGGGGGGGGGGGCTGGGTGTGTCTGGGGGGGGGGCTGGGTGTGTCTGGGGGGGGGCTGGGTGTGTCTGGGGGGGGGGCTGGGTGTGTCTGGGGGGGCTGGGTGTGTCTGGGGGGGGGCTGGGTGTGTCTGGGGGGGGGCTGGATGTGTCAGGGGGGCTGGGTGTGTCAGGGGGGGCTGGGTGTGTCAGGGGGGGCTGGGTGTGTCAGGGGGGGCTGGGTGTGTCAGGGGGGGCTGGGTGTGTCGGGTGGGGGGACTTGGTGTGGGGGTGGGGGGGCTGGGTGTGTCTGGGGGTGTGTCTGGGTGTGTCTGGGTGTGTCTGGGGGTGGGGCTGGGTGTGTCTGGGGGAGCTGGGTGTGTCTGGGGGGGGGGCTGGGTGTGTCTGGGTGGGGGGCTGGGTGTGTCTGTGGGGGCTGGGTGTGTCAGGGCTGGGTGTGTCAGGGATGGGTGTGTCAGGGCTGGGTGTGTCAGGGAGGCTGGGTGTGTCAGGGGGGGCTGGGTGTGTCAGGGGGGCTGGGTGTGGGGGTGGGGGGGCTGGGTGTGGGTGTGGGGGGGCTGGGTGTGGGGGTGGGGGGGGGAAGAGGCTGGGTATGGGGGGTGAGGCTGAGTGTCTGCGTGGGGGGGGGCTGGGAGTGTGCGTATGGGGGGGGCTGGGTTTGTGTGGGTGGGGGGGGGGCTGGGTGTGTGTGAGGGGGGAAATGTGTGGGCGGTGGGGGGAATGTGTGGGCAGGGGGGGAATGTGTGGGCGGGGGGCTGAGTGTGGGCGGGGGTCCGAGTGTGTGGGGGGGGGGCTGAGTGTGTGGGCGGGGGGCCGTGTGTGTGGGCGGGGGGGGGAATGTGTGGGCGGGGGGGAATGTGTGGGCGGGGGGGAATGTGTGGGCGGGGGGGGGAATGTGTGGGCGGGGGGGAAATGTGTGGGCGGGGGGGGAAATGTGTGGGCGGGGGGGGTAATGTGTGGCGGGGGGGGTAATGTGTGGGCGTAGGGGGGGAATGTGTGGGCGGGGGGGGGAATGTGTGGGCGGGGGGGGAATGTGTGGGCGGGGGGGGAATGTGTGGGCGGGGGGGAATGTGTGGGCGGGGGGGGAATGTGTGGGCGGGGGGGGAATGTGTGGGCGGGAGGGGAATGTGTGGGCGGGGGGGGGGGGAATGTGTGGGCGGGGGGGGGGAATGTCTGCGTGTCTGGGGAGCGGGGGCTGGGTGTGTCTGGGGAGGGGGGGCTGGGTGTGTCTGGGGAGGGGGGGATGGGTGTGTCTGGGGAGGGGGGGATGGGTGTGTCTGGGGAGGGGGGGCTGGGTGTGTCTGGGGAGGGGGGGCTGGGTGTGTCTGGGGAGGGGGGGCTGGGTGTGTCTGGGGGGAGCTGGGTGTGTCTGGGGGGAGCTGGGTGTGTCTGGGGGGAGCTGGGTGTGTCTGGGGGGAGCTGGGTGTGTCTGGGGGGAGCTGGGTGTGTCTGGGGGGAGCTGGGTGTGTCTGGGGGGGGCTGGGTGTGTCTGGGGGGGGCTGGGTGTGTCTGGGGG